>NC_084641.1:13742355-14047147 GCF_019802595.1 Syngnathoides biaculeatus
AGAAGTGGCTGGAGAACAATGATATTGCTGTTCTTAATGGGCAACAGACGGGACTGTCTCATAATAATGGCACTAAAGCTTTCTTGCGACTTGATTTATTTTAACATTAACCCTCCGAGGGGCTTGTTTGTAACCAGTAGGTCAGCCTTTCACATACTACCTAAAGTAATAGTCTCATTAAAACAAACAAAAAAAATCGATGATAAACACAACATTGCTGTCATAAGTGGTCTTTTTTTAATATCTTCATTGTAAAAATGTCTTTCAAAGGGCCTCACTGTAAATGAGGCTTGCCCTGGCCATGAATGCCTAAAATTTCAACTCATCAATACATTTGTGAAAATAGTACTTTCAGGGTATCTATTCCAACATGGGAAACATTCACATATAAAACCAAAGTGTGAGGGGGAAAAATGGTTGAATTATTTTTACAGGTGCCTTTATGGTTATTGAATAAATTGTGTAGAAATGACCCCTATATGTACAGTACACACTTAAATCTGCAAACATCAATTGGTTTTGATCACTTTCTTTGGCTGATCCTGCTGCAAGGGCTCACACGCACGCATGCACCTTCGCACGCACATAGACACATCCAAAACCATCCTGTGTTTCCCCTCCACCCCAAAGCGTGTCCCCAAAACCTTTCTTTTTTGTCACACATCACATTATATCACATTGCATTTTGTCAAAAAGTCAGCCATGCTTGTCTAACGTGCCTTATGTAACCAACCTCCTCAAGTCCAGGAGCCCGCACCCCTTAGCAAGCCACATTAAGCAGCACAAGCACTTGGGACTTGCTATGCACACGCTCATTATTACTGTAACACTGAGGAAGAAAATATTCCTCCAGTTCCAGACAAGCGGTTCCGCAAACCAGGTTGATCTCTGGTCAGTGTTATTGCATAGTAACTCATCAAAATTGATTCCAGTTATTAAACCTTTACTAACTGCATAGGTGATGAAAGGCAAATCGACACTCGTGGAGCTTTGATTTGTTGAGAAAATTTGCCATTATTAAGTCAAAATAGGCAATTTCCGTGAATCGTACACATCTGATGAGTTTTTCTGAGAGGGGTTGGGGGGGTCGTCGTCACTGTCGTCATAGACTGTTACGTACGCCTTCAGTGCTGCCCGTTAGATCAATTGCATACATTCACCATCCACACGCAGGTGTAATTGTGAATATTACCCTGCAGCGGACTAATATGCTGCCGGATCGGCTTGAGGTTCCTCCTTTGTGTTCTGGACTGGCTTTCGATAAATCACAGTAGAAGAGACCAGGAAAAAAAAAACACTTCCGACGCTTCTCCTGATAAGAAGTAATGGTACTTTTATTCCTTTTCCATGATCTAAATGTTGGTCACCACTTTTATTTCTAAATTATTGCTTGTCTCTGAACTATTTCATGAGCGTGACTATGAGTTAGACCAGCCCAGATGATTGTCGTGCCTATGTGGCGACCATGTTGGGATGGCCGTCGTTACCATGTAGGCACTGCACGCAATGCGTTGTGTTTATATTTAGACAAACAAAAAATTGCAGCTTTCATGTATTGTAGTATTTGTCTTTACCTGTCTCCCAAAATATGAATAGCAATGATATTTATGTGCAATTCAATTCAATGTCAAATCAATCCAAAAAAATACCTCATCAATGAATATTACTTATAACTTGATAAAACACACTGCAGTAAATTGGTGATACTTTGTTGTACTTTTGACTGTCCATACACACACACACACACACACACACACACACACACAAGCACACACACACACTCACAGCAACATAAGAATTTGGAGAATTTATGTTATATATTGTAATTATTATTTATTGATGTTCATGCTGTGGTTAAAAAAAAGCAGAAGTCAACTATTTGCTTAGTACTTGAATAGTTATTTCACTATGTAGTTTATACTCTGTTTTTGGAGACCTAGCTTTTACTTTTAGTAGTCAAGGGACATTGTTCTTACAATACATATTTGGAAAGGACATTCTCTATTGCAACTCTCATCAGATCAGCTAGTGTCATATTTGTTGCACTGGTCATTTGTATTTTCGTGGTAAGGTGCTGCGGGCCGCGGCACTGGTTGTGGTACCACTGGAACTGCGAAGCACACGCAACACCAGCGACAAGAGTTGAGCCGCTAGTACATCTTGTATTAATTAGGAAATGTGCCTACATGTACCGAACTAGTTTACAGAAATTACAATAAAGTTAAATGTATTAAGCAAAGGATCGATGTGAAGAATTATGTCAGAGCACAGAATGAACTAACTTCAAACTCGGAAATGAAAAATATTGTACTTAATATTTTCCTGGAGGATGCATTTGGGATTAGCCTTTGATGTTGATAATAGTGAAAAATGAAGTGAAACAAGCAATGATTTTAGTCAATTATTTTCCAGAATTAGAGTGCTTAAAGAGGAGATTGTTATCCATGTGGCACAGCTTGAAGCAAGCATCAGGTCCAGGTGGGGATGGGCCTGGCTCTCAGATGGAGGCCAAAACAAAAAAACTATCAGGCAATTTTTTTAATCCTAAATTTGTACATCACCATGTACTCGAGCACTATCAATCAAAGTTTTTCTGGTTGAAGGAAATTTGTCTATTTTGGCTTTTATAGTACTCTTCAGAGTCTTACAGATTGCTTAATTAATGTTAAACGAAGAAGATTCTCTCCGGGAGCCCTTGAGATCCCCCCGGCCCACCCCTTTCTTTTTTTTTTATTTTTGTGTGTCAACTTCTTCATGCCTTTGGTGCATGTCTGAGTATTTCAAAACAAAATTCCCCATAGATATCAATTATATTTGAAAGCATTTGTTTCTGCATCCGTTTCAATATTTAAAAATGGTTTATTGTCCACTGAAGTTAGTTATTCTACTAAAAACAGTAAAACCCCTTTTAAAGAATTCTCATTCATTTTTTAACATTAACTATCATACAAATATTGAAGTCAAATCTTTAATCATAAAAGCTTCTTGTAAAAGTTGGCCAAGAGTCCAACAAGCAATTGGCAATGGAACAAAACATGAAGTTGAAACTAACCCAACTGCAAGAATGAGCTTCAAGGGGGAGTTTGACAGTTTTTATTTCGGGATATTTTTAAAAGTTAGCTCGTTAGCACATCTGGCTCACACTTCTGAGGACTGGGATTCAAATCCCGGCTCCGCCTATGTGGAGTTTGCATGTTCTCCCCCCGTGCCTGTGTGGTTTTTTTCTGGGTATTTGTTTTTTTTTTTTTTTCCACATTTCTTTTCACACACACATACACACACACACACACACACACACACAAAATTGTAGGTTGATTAAAGACTCTAATTTGCCTGGAAGTGGGAATGAGAGTGTGATGGTTGTTTGTTTATATGTGCCCTGTGATTGGCTTGCGACCAGTTCAGGGTGTACCCTTCCTCTTGCCCAAAGATAGCTGGGATTGGCTCCAGGATGCTCATGACTCTCGAGATGACAAGCAGTACAGAAATTGGATGGATGGATGTGTATATAGCCTCATTTCACTGCTCCCTCCCTTCTTCAGGTCTCTGACAAAAGCCATAGCCCTCATTTATGTTTTTGAGATGTACACTATACATACCATACACTGTAAACATTAGCCTCCACTGTTAAGTTGGTACCATGACTTATTGTGATGAATTATTGTAACATTAAAGCTCAAGTGTCATGCCTATAAATATTCTAAAATCGATGTTATATGTATTTTTCATTACAATATTATTCACTTCAGTGTGTATACGAAAAAATAAATATGAGCCGAGAGCGCATCATCGATTCGGAAAGTTGCGGAAGTCTCATTCGACTTAAAGTGGGAGCCATGTTGGCTGCATCTTCTGTCCATGACGTCACACTGGGACATTCACCATTGAAAACACTCTGTGCCAACTACTATGGGAGACGAACACGCCCCTTCTGACACGGAAGCTCTTTTCAAAGAAGAGAACGTCTCACAACCGAGTGAGTTTAACCGCGGCAATATTACCCTAGTGTTTCGACCCATATTTAGATGATATGCGGATCACGGCTAAACCGCATGCGGCCAAACCACCTCCCCGCCCGATCCACCTCCGCGGCGGTGAGTTAAAACAATGCCGCCCGCGAGTGACGATGACACTGCAGCCAAACCGCTTCCCCGTTCGATCCACCTCCGCTGCGGAGATGAGCCACCACAGCCGAAGCCGTATTGACAAGGCCTGGCAATTCACAAGGCCTGCGGAGGCCATCCTTCAGCGGCTGCTGCATGGAAGCTATCCGGTGCGCACATCGACACATTTAGCACCCCTGACTTAACGATTAAACCCCCCCTCCCCCACCCAACTATTGTTTTTTGTAGAAGCTGTATACACACCTACCTGTCATTTGGAACCCATGAAGCTCTCGTCCCTTGCACCTGTGCAATCCATTTTTCACGACGAACCGGGTCTTTTGGAAAAGTATGACGAGCGAATCCATCCTCTCGAGTGTTCAAGCAATATCCAGCAATACAACAAACCGGCCTTTTGGCTAACATGAAGGAACAACGAGCTACCTTAACTACTATAAACAGATGAGACTGCTTAAGTGCACTCCTGCCCTGTTCCTGCTTCTTGTCGAAAACAAATCCCTCGAGAGGATTTTCATGGCGGGAGTTACAAAAAACCATACATGTCAAAATCATGTTTTGTGGTGAAAAAACGGATGGGTCCATATCGGCTACTGTTTTTTCATTAATATACTAAAAATCATGCATTTCATGACAGTGGACCTTTAAATATTAGCAGTTTCAGATTATTTTTTTTTTGTTGGATCAAAAGGGGGAATAACCAACCAGATTTGGGAGACAGCACTCTACCTATTGAACTGGAGTAGTATGGCCTTTTCCACAGTTAAACAATCCAACAAGTCGGGCAAACATGTTATTTAGGATTATTGAGACAACGGAGAACTGTGTGCTCTTCTCTTTGCTAAAGCTGACAAGTCTTAACACCTGCAGTTGTTTCTCCTGGAGGATTGTGTTATGACACAGGTGGACCTGCCCGTTTTCTTCCACTTGATACTGAGGCTCAAACAAAGCCAGTTTGAAAGTGGGGAGATAGAGTCTCTGTCTTCTCCTCCTCCATCTCCCCAGTGGTATTAATTAGCAACAGCATGTGAGTAGAGAAAGGGAGCCTGAAGGGAGAACAGGTTCATACCAGGTTATCTTGTACTGATACAAGTCTTCTTTTCCTGTATGTCTTGCCTGCTTGCTTTCTTTCACACCAATAATGAAACGCGTCAATGGTTTGATTCAGAAATGGTGGCATACTCTAGTACCTGTTTTCAAACAGCATAACTATGACCTATTGACCATCTATTCCTTGACAGGAGTGCTCAACCTTTATGTACTTTGTTCCAGAGTTCACAGCCAGTATACTCCCTATGTAGTTGCAGTTTGCAGTAATGCCAAATTGCACTGCTTAAACCTGGACTATGACTTTGTTTTGTTGGAAGAAAAAAAAAAAGCACCCAAGGTGCTACCAGAGAAAACGACACAATACTGATTAAGCCGATTAGCTTCTTTAACATCGTCGTGTTTTTTGGTATTTTACTTTTTATATTTACTGAATAATTTATTCATTTTCCGCATTGTGCTCACTTAGCGGTGCTCCTAAAATGATGGAGCAGAAAGGAGGGTGCGGAAGTGACACATTTTACCAAGCATCGGACAGACCGCGGTTGTAAAAAGGCCCACAAAACATTTTATTTTGTTTTGGTGGCAGAAAAATAATTGTACAATAATTACTGTGTAAATGAAAACAGTAAAAATAATTGGTGTGAACAAACAAAACGTCCTTCCAATGGGCCCCATTGATGTCCAACAAGGTCCCTAACGAAAAATACATGTACATGTGCCAAACAACGCATGCAGAAATAGAGCAATTTTAGGGATGGGCTATTTCTCTCTGATCTCTTCATCACAGACAGGCTTTGATGTGAAAAGAAAACAATACCCAGCTGCTGTGAATGAAAACTATACATCTTCCCGAAAACCCCTTAGCTGCCCACCAAGGTGCCTGATTTAAAATAAACCCATTTCAGCAACATCCAAGCAATGCATGCACAAAACGAAGCAATAATGATGCATTTACAACAATTGCCTCTTCGAAAGAATCCATCTATTTCCCCTACCAGCTGTCCTTCGAAACAGAATTATAATGTGTTGTGGAATCACCACATACAAGGGGCCTCCTCTGTCATATCAAGTGAGGGTTTCTGTTGTAATACTGAATTCCAGCCTAGAAAAATAAATACACATGGATAACATGGCTGTGATTGGTTGGAAACCAGTTCAGGGTGTACCTCGTCGCCTACCTGCAGTTAGCTGTGGTAGGCTCCTGCAACCCTTTGGAGTGTAAGTGGTGTAGAAAATGGATGAATGGATATCGTTTGCTTGTCTGGCTCACAGTCATGATGTTCAGGGGTCGAATTCTCTTAGGGCCTCTTGCGTAGAGTGGTATGTTCTTACTATTCTAGCAGGTGTTTTCTCCAGGTACTGCCACATTGTTAGGTTAGGTCAGTGGTTTTCCAACTTTTTTTGGGCACACTTCCCTTTTCGGAAATTAACTTTTTCCATGTCCCCCCACTTCTTGAAATGGTTACCGACGTGAGTGCTAGCACTGAAAATTGTGAAAGTGGGGGCAGGTGATGGCACTGACAATTGAAACATGGGGGGGGGGAAAATAATTGAAAAATTGTCAACCAGGGAGGAGCTAAAACAATCTATGCCCCTCTGTCATGATAAAGCCCTTCCCCCCTCCCCCCAGTTTGAATACCACTGGGTTAGGTTAAGACTCAAAATTGTCCATAGGAACCAAATGTGTATGTGAATGGTTCTTTGTCTCTATGAAGCTTGGTGACAAGTTTTATGTTTATTGCCTGCCTCACTTTTGACCCAAAACATCCATGCATCTATTTTCAACACTGGTTGTCCTGGTTAGGGTTATGGGGTGGTGGATCTTTTCCCAGCAGACTTTGGGCGAAAGATGGACCACCCTGAACTTGTCGCCAGTCAGTCGCAGGGCACATATAGACACGGGCAGCCATTCACTGTCACATTTACATTGTCACTGAGTTAGGAGAGTGTACACCTACACAATAAGTGACACTAACAGGTTGCTTTTTTTGTTTTTTTAACTCACATCGCAAAATTTGCTAGAGGCAGTTTAAAAATGTATTCCCATTGTAAATTGTGACGCTTGTGGTGGTCTAACCTCCCTGTCGTCTGTCCGGGTGTGTTCAAAGACCACGCATGAGCAGCAGCGATGACTCAACATTGGTAACATCTTTCATTAATTTTGGTTAAGTGGCCTCTTCCCAAAATGTAATCATCTGTTAAGATTGATGATATATTTTATTGATATAGATAACTAGTCTGCTGAGTAACAGGAAATTCACTTTTGCACACACACACTAAGACGGTGAGATAGACTGGTGTGAAAATATTTCATCGCCTCGAACGGGTGACAGAATTGTAAAGAAAGGGCAGGAAATGGGGTGAATGTAATATTTATTGAGAAAGTGTGTATGTAATATCGTATTGTGTTGATTGTAAACCCTTTTTTTTTCAAGCAGTTGGGTCACCTCCTTTCACAGCATTCCTTTCCTCGTTTCTCTCTGCAGAATTCAATACGACACAACCTGTCCTTGAACAAGTGTTTTCTGAAAGTGCCTCGCTCCAAAGACGACCCTGGCAAAGTAAGTCAATCTCCAACACGGCTGCCATAACTTTTCACGTGTTTAGTTGCTTTCGTACCACATTTGTGTACTCATCAGGGGGTTCTGCTGGGATTTTGGGGCTGTTCAAAAATTAATTTAGAAGGAAGAAGGTTTAAATAAATCAGAATGAATGCTTCAGCTTGAGTGGTGGTCGGCAAAGACCCACAGCGAGAGCCTCCCCCTTGATTAGCTCGGCTTAGACCTGACTGGCACTTTAATTCACACCTTGGATCGAAGTGGTCGATAGTGGATCACGGTAGGAGAGAACTGTTTGAAGCCATTGAGGGAGGCGAGATGCTAAATCATGCATGTGCTTACGCTAATTGGCTGTGTACTGTTCAGTGATGTGGGACTGAGAGACGGGGAGGAGAAAGATGGTCGGGTGGGGTGGCTGTGGGAGGGGTTGGGGTGGGTGTCTCAACCTCCTGAAATTCCGTCTGCTGCTTTGGACCTCTTTGGGAGTCAAGGAGAGAAAATGAAAGGGAGATACCTGGAGGAAATCAAGAAGCAAATTGATTTACTCCGCGCTCTCATTGTTTATTCGAGGGATGTTGCCGTGCGTCCATGTGGTTTATAAAGGAACCGACACTGTTGGAAAAGTAGAGGAACTTGATTGGAGGCCTGGAAGAGCATCCCTGTTGCCACGCCACCAATACACACACTCAAAAGAATGCAACTTTAAAACATGACATTTTATCGCCAATAAAGACATAATGCTTAATCTCATAAACCTATTGAAACTTTTTTTTTTTTTAATGAAAGGATTTCGTCTTGCATGTAAGTTAAATTAAAACATCACATTGATGCTTGGCGGCATGGTGGATCAGCTGGTAAAGCGTTGCCCTCACAGTTCTGAGGACCCTGCTTCAATCCCGGCCTCGCCTGTGTAGCGTTTGCACGTTCTCCCCGTGCCTGTGTGGGTTTTCTCTGGGCACTCTGATTTCCTCCCACAGCCCAAAAACATTCATGAATTGGACACCATAAATTGCCCGTAGGTGGGATTGTGAGGGCGGCTGTTGTCTGTCTCCACGTGTCCTGCGATTGGCTGGCAACCAGTTCAGGGTGTACCTCATTTCCTGCCCGTTGACAGCTGGGATAGGCTCCGGCACTCCTCGTGAGGATAAGCGGCAAAAGAAAATGGATGGATGGATGGATGGACATTGATGCTTCACTGTGTTGCTAAACGTTATGCTAAAGTGATTGTAAAAATAGTTTCAGTAATTATTTTAAATTCATCTTTGATATTGAATGTTTGAAAGTTTTTTAGGAGTTAAGACATTCTTTTGTGAAAAAAAATCCCACTTATCAAAAAAACAAACAAAAAAAAAAACAAACAAACTGTAGATATAGTATTGGCACTGCCCGTTTGTCACCTCCCCAATTGCTAATTGAAATACAATGTGGTGACGTGGATATTGCCCACATTCGTCATGCTGGTGAATCAAAATTGCTTCTGTCAAGACTCAAAAGCCCATTCATCCTTCCATCTTCCGTTCCGCTTATCCCTACAAGGGTCGCGGAAGTGCTAGAGCCTATTCCAGCTATCTTTGGGCAGGAGACGGGGTACACTTAGAACTGGTTGCCAGCCAGTCAGACAACAGTCACACTCACGATCACACCTATTGGTAATTTAGGGTCTCCAGTGAATACATGTTTTGGGGATGTAGGAGGAAACCCGAGTGCCCAGAGAAAACCTACGCAGGCACAGGGAGAACATGCCTGTCATTCTACTTTATCGCTATACTCTGCTGACACTGACAGCAATCCTACAAGACAAGACTATCATTATGCAGTACAGTATTACCGTTTTCCAAGGCATTCTTAAATCAACAAGTCAATTTTCCAATACGAGTGAAGGTTTTTCTTTTTACAATTCATTTGTAAGAGAATCATTTGTTCTTCATTTCAAGGCAACATAAGATTTGAGCCTGCCCTACAGAAAGGAGTTGTATGTTGGCTATATCCAATGTTGTGTTGGTGATGCTCTAGAATCGTTTTTCTTGTGTTTAGTAAATAATGGTGAAGAAAAAATGCTAAATTGCAATTGGAGTCTTTGTTTAGAATAATTTTTAAGAAGTATTTTCTCATATCTTTCAGCCCTACTCCTGATTGGTGGCTTGGTAGTTTTAAATGGGGCCACATCGTTAAAGCTTAGCAGCTTCCCAGTAACCAGGACTGGATAAGTGTGGCTAAAGGTTTAGCTACAGTTTATAAGCATCTAATGTTGTGGCAAAGTACACACAATTAAACAACATTTTAGCAATTTCAGCTTCAAACCTTCATATAATCAACTCATAGTAATACTTACACAGCATACGTACACAGGCAGTCTGTTTACCTGTTTGCTGGGTTTAGTCCTGGTCCTTTGATCCATGTAGTGGACTGAGACCAGGCTACCGATTAAGCATTTGCATTGGACATAAGATGACAGCAATTCCTAAATGATACATGTAAATGCCATGATTTGGTGAAATCTAAACTTCAATCACAAAGATTTTATTTGATTTCAATCTTTTGAATCGCATATAATGGTGGAGTAAATACTCGTTATTGTCCTAATGAACTATGTATTTACTTGGACTTTATTGTTCGGGCAGAAGAAAAATATTCACTCATATCGGACTTTCTTTGCCTTCACTTCCTATATTATACTGTGTACATGCTGAGAGACAAACAGCAAATTAATTCTCTTATTGTTGAAATTGAACTGCTGCCAATAAGCATCACAGTATCCTTCACTGGTGTCCTCCATCAGGGTTCCTATTGGGCCATAGACACCAACCCTAAAGATGACGCCGCACCCAGCAGGCCAAAGAAGAGGCCACGATCTGGAGAAAGGGTACGTTGTGTTTCCACCTCTATTAGTAAATACATTTCATGCACTGGGATTGGTATTGTATAGAAAAGCGGTTATGGCCATATAAGGCGCCCATGAGGTATGTTGTAAAAATACCATAGGCCACAAATTGTTACAATTATTTGTGCTTTAAATTCTAAATCTGACTTGAATTACTATGTGAATTAAAACTTAAAAATACCTGTAATGTCATTTCCTACAATAAATTGAAACAAAAATATTTTATGTACGTGTAATGAACTGAATCTGAAATTTGCCGCAAACAGGTCACGTAACCCTTCATACGATTGGTGCTCACGAAGTAGCCCTCAGCCTTAAAAAGGTTGCTAAGCCCTGGTATAGAATAATTCTGAAGAGAAAAAAAAAAGACCTAACTGTATTAATTGTACTGTGCGCTGTCCATCACAGACTTCCTATATACAGTAGATGCACTTTACAGGTAAAAATGAAATAAAGATGCCTAAAAAAATGTCATGTAAATTGAGCACAGCACGGGGAAGAGCATCGTTAACAAGCCCGATAGTGAATGAACCAAGGAGAAATATTGCTAAATACAAGAAATCGGGGTTTTAAATGGTCAAGAATTGAGACATTGTTTCGGCTTCCGGATGCTGTGGGCATGTCACTGAATGGACTTAAAACCCCGCTTCCCCGGAACTTTCAGCTGTCAATCAAATATGTGCTATCCCTCACGGCACGTGCTCACGGGATGCAGAGAAGCAGCCTCTGAGCTCCGGCGGAACGACCAACGGCACAGTATGCACCAATCCCCCTGGAAGATTTTTTTTTTTTTTGCTTCCTCCTTTTCGCCACTCGATGTGTGGGCTGCAGCTGTGTGGCTGACGACCCTTATGCCCTTGCCCTGGACCTCCTCTAACTGCAGATCCCATTCAGCTCACCGCTACCTGGTAACGCGACGTGTGAGGGCAGACGGTAAAGACACTGTCGCCCAAATAAAACAAAACCCATTACACTTCAGTGAAGATTGGCATAGGCTGATGGATAACTGCACGGTGCACTTGTAGAACTGGGTCAAGTTATTTTCGAAAATAAGGAAGTGACAATTTTGCCGACTTGCCACTGCATGGAATAATGGCCCTTGGTGTGTATGTAGTAGTAGGGTCAACTCATGCTGTTCCTTGGTGACCTCAGCGTGGCTCCGTTTTAATCCTGCGCCTGAAAAATTGTGACACTGAGTTGGTGAAAAACAGTTTTAAGCCACAATGCTGGTCAAAAGCTTTAGAAAACCCCAAATTTTCCAACCTTTCTTCAAATTTAAATTCATGCAATTCACTTTCACATTTGACTCTGAAATGCAAATACACTGTTCAAGTGACAAAAGAAATACTAGAATCAATCTGCAAAATGTATTCTGATCTTGGAGCAGATATTATTTAGCAGCTAGACACACGTGTGACAATATCCCTAAAATGGAAATTGCTTATTCTACAGAAAGCTCACCTCTGTTGTTGAAGTTCGCAAAATTGTGTGATGATTCTTATTACGTGACTTTCAATAAGATAATATACAGTGTATGTATATCACAACAATTTAGTATGATATTGTTGTCGGTCTTCAACACTTCAAACGTCTTTAAACTTATTTAACCTTCTTAGATACAAGACACCTAAATGAGCTGGGTTCATCTTTAAGGTCACTGTGATCTCATATGCATCACATTTCTCATGAAGGTGTTATCTTAGAAACCTGAGCTTTCACCTCAAAGTAATTTGGTCTCGTGACACTTTTTTTTCCCCAGTTTATGTAAAACAACCAAGAAATAAATGGAAATTAATGAATCTTTTTATTAATCCCAGGGAGGCAATATTCAATATTGTAGTTATTTGCATTAAGTGAAGATCCTTCAGTCTCGCAGTCCAGAGTGAAAAAAGAACCCACTATAAAATTTATTTTTATTTTTTTTATTTAACAATTTAGCATTTGAATACTGACAAAATACTTATAGTTGCTTTCCTTTGTTTGAGTGACATAGACATCTTCACCTCCACCTGTCAGCCACACATCTAAACCGAGCCAATGTAAGCACTTTATAAACAATTCTGCATTCATATTACCACAGAGGGGTGGTAATTAAACATGTTTATTATTGTGGTTGTGGTATACACTGGTTTCAGATTGCATTGGACCATACGGATAGCTCTTCTAATATTTGGACTCCTGTGGGAAACCAAGGAACTTAAAATAGGAGACAGATCTCGGTAGAACCCAATGCAGTTGTACACCTATGCAAACTACAACCCATTAAGTAAGAATGTTGTGGTAAGCCGGTGTTCATGAATATATTGCACGTCCTCCAGCAAGTTTTGCATCTCATATGCACACCTTACTGTTGCTGCATGCAATTTTCCTTCAAATCAAGCAGGGTTGACCCAGATATAAGTGTGTGCTAATTGCAGGCTTGTAGACTTGTTCTGTGCTCACGATTCCACAGAAAACAGCAGGTACAAGCGTCTGAGTTGATGCAAGGGGGAATGAAAATGGGTTTTGGGGGAAATGATTGACGGCAGCCGAGGCTATAAATATATGTAGCCCTGCATCAACCCAGCAGACTGCGGCTGGTTGAGTCGTGAACCTGTGAATGTGAATACAAAGAGAACACAGTGAGCTCTCTATTGCAGCTGTCATCTCGTTCTCTGAATATAGTCAGAATATTGTAACTTTTATAGTTGATTACCATGCTCCTCAGCACACTAAAAAAAAAAAAAAAAGGACTCAGTGCAGTGTATTGATATTCCTTTTTGACCACCTGAAGAGAACTGTTGTTATTACAGTTAGGACTTGAGCACCCGAGGAAGGCAAAGCAAAACATGGAGGGAAGCGGGGAGGCCACGCAGGCAGGAGTCTCATCAATTGTATTGAATTTCCAAAAAAGGATTAAACTATATAAACTCCAACAACCAAAAAAAAACCAAAAAGACCCAACACCTGAAACGAAACACAACTGAAAACAGGATGGGCACAGACCGAGAGACTGATGAGAACAACAATGGATTGACAAGAAGTGAAAGAAACCGGGGAGTGAAAGGGAAATTCCGGTGGTTTGGATTAACAACGTATCCAATAGACTGTTTTTGACCACGTGACTACATCCGGGGTACGCGGCCATGTTGAATGGGTTTACTCTATTGACACGCTGTTCACTCTATCACTTTTGCATACACAATGTTCGTACTACTATTAAAAGTGACGCATGCTAGCTAACAAGACTTTGCAAAGTTATCGGGGCTCATTAGATGTTGTTTCAAGAAGTGTGCTTTGATCGACAATATCGACCCACATGCCTTGGAGAAACACAAATAGAGCAAGAATTTTGGACTGTGGGCGTCGGTAACCTATCCAGACATTGTCATCTATCTCCTCTTCTCGACAAGTGCTGGACCAACTAAAGAATTACAAAGGTCTGGAGGCCTACAACCGAGTCATCAATGGGTGGGTTCGTCATGCGGCGGTATCCATTGTAAGCAACTTGTGTCTCCACACTGCTAAGGTTAGTGTATCGCACAATGCATTTGAAATATGAACCGCGTGATTACACTCAAGTGTTGTGTTAAATTATGTTGATTATACCAACGAAAGAGGTGTAGAGGTGTTTCGTTTTTTTTACCGAAGGAGGGAGAGAGGTTCGACCGAGACGAGTCCCAAGAGGAGTCCGCACCTCTTTCTCCACTTCCACGACTACATTTTTGACTCAACTCACAAAACAGCTAGTGGTGTAGTAACTCGTTTTTGTAAACTATTATAATAAAAAATAAAATACAGATTTTGGAGACATGCATTGCATTCACACACGAGTATTATGTAGGCCCGTGGCCCTCAAGAGTACTTCTCCTTCACATAAGTTAGTAATTGCTAAGTCGGTGTGAAATTCTAAAATGTATCCAATACTTACTAAGAGCAAAATGCTCCGAGCAAACTCTGACATAAGGTAATGACCGGACTAGATCGTCTCTGCTGATACGAGACAGCCACAGTTGTCGGCGTTTGGTTGCTAACTGCTCCGTTTTCTCGCACTGGTTCTTGATCACAGATGGCAGTCGAAATAAATAATGCTTTTCAATGTCCACCGATAACATAGCAGTGCGCCCCCATTCATACGCCTTTCTGAAATGATTCATGCTTAGTTACGGTTCGTTTACTCAAATTCACCCCACCAATATGGCGATCGTGTTCTAAACCAGAAGGTGTGTGACGTCAGTCAAAAACAGTCTATAGGTCATGTCATATGTACTGTACCTTGACAATATGATGTTAATCCTCTCTCATTTAATGTTTTTTTGTGAATATTTGTATCGGCAATTACGCCATTTGACTCATCGGAGCTCGCTCGTCAGACTCCGTGTCATTCCTGTCCGAAAAACCATCCGAATAGTCAACATTATTTCCAGCCACAGGTTCAAATCTGTATTGATGCATTCGTCCGTCTTCCCGATCAACCGATACTGCTATTTCTTCATCAAATGAGGATAAATCCGAGAAATCAGCGCTGGCTACAATTGTTTCCCAATGTAAACGAGCCTTTGTTGCCACGCCTATCACGTCACAGCCGCGCACGTAGGTCATGTGACTCACCAAAATGGCGCCGCCCATGAAATTTCGTAGTTGCCGATAAATATCTTCTCAAAACACCATTAAATGGGAGTGGCTGGAGGAAGCTGATTGGTCAACACAAGGGAGGAAGTTCACAAAAACAGGTGGACACAGCGAACAAATTGAGCACACTGTAGCGCCGGAGAAAAGGAGTCGGAGGCGGAGTGTCGGACAGAGGAACAAAACTTGTTTTATTGCTCGACATCGAAACACTACTCGCATAACGGCGGGAACTCTGATAACCTTCCACTCCGGAAACGCAACAACAGTAACAGTCCGTGCGGAACCCCGCACCCTAACTCGAGATCCCGCGGGTGAATTATGTAAACACCACAACACAAGCAGAAAAACATGAAGCAACTCCATCCAGCCATCCATCCATTTTCTTAGTTGCTTCACCTCACAAGGGTTGCAGGGAATCTTGGAGCCTATCCCAGCTGTCAACTGGCAGAAGGTGAGAACACCCTGAACTGGTTGCCAGCCAATCGCAGGGCACATGGAGACAGACAACAGTCGCACTCACGTATTACACCGAAGGGCGATTTAGAGTCTACAATTAATGCATCTGTTTACGACATGCCCAGAGAAAACCCACGCAGGCGCGGGGAGAACATGCAAACTCCACACAGGTGGGGCTGGGATCGAACCCCAGTCCTTTGAACTGTGAGGCCAATGGTCTACAGTTGCGTCACAGTGCTGCCTGAAGCAAAACCAACCCAACCAAAACATACTCCATGAGAGTTGTTTGTGCTAACTATGATTTGGAACGGTCAACATACAAACAGCACTCATTTAGAAAAAGCACAGTGTTGTACCTTTAGGGCTATAACCAGGGTGAATAAATTTTTTTATGTTCTTTTCAAATGAGCACCAGAGGTTAAGACTTGGTGGTTATCTTTTCGGATCCCCACCCCACCCTTATTTTCTCTATAAATAAAGGAATCAAACTTTAGTTTTTAATGACCTCATAATTGTGTTTTTTAAATTTGTTTTATTAGTCTTATGGTGTATTCACACCAGGAAAGTCCTTTTGGTCCGCTTGTTTGGTCCATACCAAAAACCTTTTTTTGGTGTGGATTATATTCTCATCGTAATTTTGGAAAGTGAACTATAATTTGTAAACAAGGCTCCCATTGGAAAGAGACAAAAATAAAAAGCGGAAAAACTTGTGTGGTAGTCACCGAGTGCTTGATCTATTTATCCAAAAATTAATTTAAAAATCAATGCCAAAAGCTCATGTATGAAATTGACAGATGAAATTGCAGGACAATTTTTGCTATAATTCTATCTTGTTTTTGTTCATTTTTGCAAAGATAAAGTGATATTTTTCATAACTTTTTTTCTAAATTTTCATTTTATTTTCATCCAGGAGTATGTTTTCATTTACCATAATAGTGTCGCAAAACCAGGCGAGCTGCTGTTAAGCAAACACTGCACAGTCCATGTTGCAAAATAAAACCAGGAGACCTAAATGTTGTGATGGTAACATTTCTTTCTCATTCATGTCTGTCTCCGAGATAAATGCATAATGACAAAAATAATCGAGTGTGGTTGTGCTATTTTAATATACAGGGAGTCCTCGGTCTACGACAGAGATTCGTTCCCAGAGTAGCGACTTAACTCGAATTTCGACTTAAGTCGGATTGTCGGATTTCACCGTTAAAGTCAAAATTTACAATGACCGCTGGGATTGGCTTTAGCATTGCCGCGACCCTCGTCAGGATAAGCGGCTCAGAAAATGGGTGGGTATGTGTACTTTGTATAAAAAACTAAAATACATGAAAGTAAAACACAAGATGCTTCACATACTATTTGGGAAGGGAGGCTGGGATGGCGAAGAATGTAGGGACGTTGCGCTCAGCCATTGCTAACGGACCAAATGCAGGTTGCTAGCGATAAATTCCTCCTCGGCGTCCTCTCCTTTCTGCTCTTCCAAATTTAGGAAAATACACCATGCCTTTTCCCTTAATGAACATTTGGCTGATATTAAGCCTACGTTGATTCGAATCCTTGATCCATAACACGAGTAATCTTTCCATCTCGCAAACGATCGAAGAACATTGTTTTGTTTTTTTTCTTCACAAAAAATGTTGCTTTGTGATCACTGTATGCCTCATAGGGATGAAACCCTTAACGTGCGCTAAAATATGGGTTTTGTCCTGAATAAGAATCGTCACGGTCATCCGACTGAAATCCAAGTCTTTGTCCGTCATGTCTCTGGGTGTTAATCCTTTCTCCATTTTTTTTTCATGATTGTAAGATTCGGTTCCACGGTCAAAAAAAAACAAACAAAAAAAAACAGGTTTCTTCTTTTGGGCCATAATGTGTAAAAAGGTTGACGAAAAGGGCAAATAAACTCCCAGTGCACAAACACTGATAAGCCATATGCATGAGCTAAGCAGAAGCACTACAGTGCTGGGGCCATAATGACGGAGAAGACTCTGGTATCGTAAAGTCGTAACGTTTTAGGTCGAGACCGTCTTAGACCGAGAACTCCCTGTACTGTAATTCCCCATGGAGCTGAGGCCGATTAATGTGTTCCATATGTGAGTTTTGAAGTGTGCCGGACCTCCGGTTCACCATGTTTTTCTTCTGAATAATGTATTTTGAGATAAAGAGGTGTTCAGTGATATTCTGCCTACAACTCCCTTTCTTCGTCACCACAACACCATTCATCACAATATCTTTTCCCGGAAAATGTTTCTCTGACGATAAAAATGATTTGGCATGATACACATTTTTCTATCTTCCCCGTGATATATACAGTATATTGTAATTTTGACCAACATTACTTCTCAGTGGTTTTAATTTGGCAATATAGGATGTTGGCCTACCCAATATACACACATCCACGCACACACAAATACACATAAGCATGTACACAACAAACGCCGTCATTTCATTGAAGAAAACCATCCGAGTCTTATCAGAGACGGTCTTTTCCATTCTTTTAATCGTTTGTCTCTGTCCCTGCCGCCGAATCGTGATCGTTATCTCACCGTCTGTCTGTCTGGGCCTGCATAGCTGCTCGCTTGCATCTCTAGCAGGAGGCGTTCAGGCTTCAAGCGAGCTCGCAGTGACAAAATGCGCAATCAGACTTTTTGAAGGTAAATTCAGACGAGGCTTGAGAAATGATGGGAAGGGGTGAAAGAAGAGCATCCAGAGAGGAATTAGACGATGAGACGAAGAGGAAAAAGTCACGCTGCAAGGGGAAATAGATAACAAGGAGATGAGGGAGCGGAGGGAGAGTATTCCAGTCTTATGTTCCAGTTAATTACCACATAAGGCCTCAGGCTGCCGTTAGACATATTTTCTTCAACAGGGATTTTTTTTTCTTTCAAATTACAAACATTAATTAATTCCGAGGCTTGTCATCTCGTCTTATATGGATGAGGCCTTCGACCCCTTTTCTTACGCCTCGCTTACACTGCTGGCAGACACACCGCGGGCTGTCACATGGGCTGAGGCGAGGCAGGAGGGTTTTAAGCGTGAAGCGTTATCATCTTGAAAGTGGGGGAAAAATAAGGTTTGCTAAATATGTCTGGCTGTTTCTTTGCTTTAAGTTGTCAGGATGCAGGGCTAAACAGCAGCTCCTTGCATGCATTGTCTAAGTGACTACCTGCATCTCTGAGCTTAATCACTCTCTTTATTCGCTTCTCTCTGGGCCTGTCTGCCACCACTCAATTATCTCTCTTCGCTTCTTCCACTCCCCTCCGCATCCCGTCACCGTCTGCTTTGTAACTGCCTCCACCAGGGAGACAGCATCCTGTTTCTTTGGGAGTTTATCATAAATTAAAGATTGCATTGTTACCAACCAATCCTCTTACTCTAAGCAGTTTGGGAAGGCAGCACAGAAAGCAGCCTTGAACCCGAAAAGGAGTCGGGCTAGAAAAAAATATAATCCACCTTTTTCGGGGGTGGGGCGGGGGGGGGGGGGGTGTCAAATTTGCCCCTCATTGATCTTTAGCTAGTTCCTTGTAGTCTCAAATTCCGTTAACCCTTCTGCAGCTCTCTGAGGACTCACAGGAATGAACCTCTTGTGAATATGTTCAGTACACTTGAATAATGCATGAGAATGCCTTGATGCATCTTAGTGCGTGTGATGTGTCCACTTTGTGGGTCGTTTAAGTGTCTAGCAATTTAAATGAAGCGCGCTTCAAATAGTTCACACAGTTGCAGCTGCGGGCGCTTTGGTGATTCAGGAGGCTCCTGATGTAATCATACATTTGCAATATTCAGACATTTTTCATAAGCAATGTCACATTTCATTTCCTCTGTCAATTTTACTCTCACCCGCCTCTGCATATTTCTAATTAACGGAGATTCTATTTGACTTGCTTTTCCATGTGAGTAAACGGAAGAAACACTCAATTCTTGGACAGAACTCTTGGAAAAGAGCACTCCTACTTCATCGAATATATCACATTTAAAGTGGTAACACCCAAAACATAATTACGTTGGAAAAACATGCTCTGAAGTTCAATTAATTTTCGGAGTTAGAGGTGTTATCGTACGTGACGACAACATCAGGGCTGGACTTACCATAGGGCACATACAGGCACTTGCCTGGGGCTCAGAGCTTTCTAGGGCCCTTTAAATGTAATAATAATAACAACAATAATAATAATTGATATGTAATTATCATGATTTTAGTCTTAATTTGGGCATTTAGAACACTTCAAAATGTTTAATCTATCATAACTGTTTCAAGTGCTTTCCCCGTTCACTGTCATGCAATGACCTCGTCCACACCAGTTTGCCTAGAGCCCCCGAATGAATAAATGCACCCCTGACTGAGCATAATATGCGAGCTGCTATCGCAACTTACAAGACGTCATTCCAGCCAGCATCAAAGGACTGACTCTGCGTGTGTTTTGATTTTCCTTTGACTTTTGCTGAGAAGAGTTATAGCCACATAAGTTAAAGAAGAGGTATAGCGACTGAAAGCTTTTGTGAAGTATGGTGGACTGGAAGGGCATAACAAATTATGAAACAGTTTTGCATTTCAGAAAGCCAATTAACAAAAAACAAAGCACTTTTACATTTGGGAAAACAAAGGAACCAAAATCAAAAACATTTCTCCAAAAGACAAAACATCTGGAAAAGGAACATCCCATTTTACAGACATTCTTAGAAATTCCATGGCCTTTCTTGGGAACGCCTCCCCCACTTCCTACATCTCAGGAAGGGTGGGGAACGCAGATGGAAAGGGCTGTCCATCCCATATAGTCATTGTATATATGGATGCCCCAAACAGCGAGCCTGCATTGGCGTTTGATGCAACATATAAAATATATTGTACGTGATCACATTTCTTAATCCAGAAAAAAGATAGTTTTAAGAGTTGAGGAAGAAGCAGGTAAAAAAAAAATTCTGAAATGTAAAGGTATTTGAGATTTTGTTCATTTGTTTTCTGAAATTACCCAACCACTTGCCTGAAGATAGCTAGGATAAGGCTCCAGCATTGCTGCGACCCTCGTGAAGATAAGCGGTATCGAAAATGTATGCATGGATGTTTTCTGGAATGCAAAATGTTTCACAATTTGTGATATTGTTTTGCACTTTCACGCCACCGACCATGAAGTAAGGAGACAAACATTCAAAACTGGAAAGGCTTTGGTGTCAGTTTTTCCAATTTCAGACTCATGACAGTTGGGGATGATCACAAGCGGTCACAGAAGACTGAACAGTGGAGATTATGTTAAGTCTTGTTTTCAGGTTTTTACCATTTTAATTTTTGTGGTGCTCAACTTCCTGCATTTGCTTCGTGGCCATTCTGATTTGTAGCGCTGCAACTCCACATTTTTGTTGAACAACTTTTTTTCAGACATTTTGTGACTGGTGCCGTGCATTTGAGTCCATTTTTTTGTGTGGTGTTTGACAGAAAGAGGCACTGTGAGAAGGTCATGTAGGCTGCACCCTAGTACCTTCTCGGACAAGCAGATTCTCTCAGTATCAGCAAATGCAAAATATTAAACGTTTTGATTTTTTTTTTCCATTTCATTTTCCAAGCTGTTTATGCTCACATGGGTCGCAGGAGCGCCGGAGCCTATCCCACTTATGAGACAATCAACTTGTACAAAGCAATGCACTGAAGTTCAGTTTTGTTTTCCTCTTTCCCCCGAAACATCTTCCTTTCTTCACTGCAGGCGTCAACCCCTTACAGCTTGGAGTCAGAGTCTCTGCGAATGGACTGCATCATGTCAGGTGGCACGTCACCTACTTTGGCCATCAATGCGGTAACAAACAAGGTAGGACGGATGCATGCCATTGAACGCTATGTCCATGCAAGTCACAAAGAAGTCATTAAAAACAAAAACAATTTTACTACTGCAGTGCTTTCCCTTTTGCTTTTTGAGTTATTCTAATGAGTAAATAGCTATCAATCTTCAGCTTCCTTTTCAAGCAGATCAGCCATAAATTTAAGTAACACTATATAGCAGTCGCCCTTAGATGAGGGTTCACTCATTGTCTTGACATATCATGAAATGACGATGCTAATTGTGATGCTGGATAAAGGTACTGGGACCTGCGACCTTCTCCAGGTGGCCAATTTTAGGGCCCCTCTTGCATACTTTGGTCCCTAGGTGTGGCTGGTGTCCCATCCACTGAGAAGCTCACAGGTGGTCTCTTGGACCTGGCCCCGCCTCCTAGCTGGCTGGGTTTGCATCTTTAGCTCTCGTGGTCCAGGTGCAGCAATTACAAGGCACTTCTGAAGGTTATTGTGTACAGGACACGGTGTCAGTGTACTTGCATCTCACTGCAAAACAGTACCTCTAGGACTTATTCGCTTGGCGTGGTGCCATTCACTCATTGTGACAAATAATTCATAACTATGCGAAGTTCCTGGGTATCGCCTCAATTGAACTTTATTTCTTAAGTTGTTTGGAATTTAAATACACACTTCTCTTCAGTTGTCCACTATCTCAGTCCTGCATGCTTCCCCTCCTGTCCTTGTCCTGTCCATCACTGTCCTTCCTTCCCAGGGTCTAGCACTACTGCCCCAGACAACATTCAAATCTAATGTATCATAATAATAGGAATGTCATGATTTACTTTCCTCGTTTTTATCACAGCTAATGTCTTGTCTTTTGTTGGCTTCTCTTCCTAAGTTATTCAGTCATCTTTACAATGTCACATCCCTTAAAAACATTGTTTTGCCGAAATGTAATTTTTAAAAAGAATCCATCAGAATATCGAGCGCCACAGTGACAGCTTAAAAACTCCACTGTGTCATCGTAAAAAAATCCTCCTTTCTCTTTGACCTAACAGCCGAACAAGACAAAAGAGAAGAATATTGCCATACCTTTTTTTTTTTTTTTTTTTTGCAGCTGTTATCAGGTCCTCCTTAAATTAATCAAAGTTGGGGCTTTCTTTTCCAACAATGACTCGGCGGGGACAGCCTCCCAGCCTGCTTCCAGACCGTTTTGTTTCCATTTCCAAATATGGGATGGCTGCCCACCAGTCTTTGTCATCCTTTACTGCTTTAAATGTGATCTATTTCATAGCTCTTCCCCTAAATGCTCCACCCAATGCAACGAAACACACACGCTGTCAGAGAAGCTGACCTGCTTGAGGGTCTGTGTGTGTTTGTGTTGTGTGTGTGTGTTTGTGTTTGTGTGTGTGTGTTTGTGTGTGTGTGTGTGTGTGTGTGTGTGTCTGGGTCAGAGATCGTGCTCTCACCCTCGCCCCACACACACGCATATCACATCATTTGTCAACTTACACTAAGCGGGATAAAAAAAATTCCCTCAAGTTTTTCAAAAGTATTTTATCCATCCATCCATTTTCTTTGCTGCTTATCCTCACAAGGCTGGGGGGGAGTGCTGGAGCCTATCCCAGCTCTCAACAGGCAGGAGGCGGGGTGCACCCTGAACTGGTTGCCAGCCAATTGGAGGGCATGTCAAGACAAATCACACCTAGGGGCAATTTAGAGTGTCCAATTAATGTTGCATGTTTTTGGGATGTGGGAGGAAACCATAGTGCCCGGAGAAAACCCACACAGGCACGGGAAGAACATGCAATCTCCACACAGGCGGGGCCGGGATCGAACCCGGGCCCTCAGAACTGTGAGGCCAACGCTTTACCAGCTGATCCACATTGCCGCCAAAGTATTTTATAATACTTTTGCATGTCTGTTATACTATCACCTTGAAAAACTCAACCTAATTTCAAACCCATCTTTCAACTAAAATAAAAAAACAAATCACAAATAGTTTGACTTGCTAAAATGCAACAGAAGTGCGTTGACGCTGACGTGTATTTCACTACGTCATAACCTGTAAAAAATATTTTGTAAATTATAACACTATTACTTACTTTGTTACATTGCTGTCTCTGTGATACATACTGTAGATACTCATATTTTTAAACATTCAATTTTTTACAAATCTTTGTCTTATGTTCAGCACACATGACGATGAGTTTATCAGCTGTTAAGTTCCACAATTGCCAATAGTGATCCAAACCTTTCATTGTATAATTTTGAAATGTTTACCACCCTGGTTTCTCTGGCATCAATCCCACAATGAGTCCTGCCTTGTCTGTCGAACCTTTCCTGGAATCTGCCGTAACGCTGGTCTTCGCTGTCAAACCGGCTTGCTACTAATACTCAGTCTCAGCTGATGTTACAGTTGATTTGTTCGATTTCCATGCAAGCAGTGCCGGTTGAATTCCCACTCAGTGGTGGTATGAATGTGTTTTTGAAAAGTTGTCTTGTCTCCATATGATCTCTGATGGGAAACCAGTGCATGGTAGTAGTTTGCCTTTTACCTGAAATCATCTGCGATATGTCCCAGCCTCACAACCCCCAGAGCAGGATAAGTGGTGGACAAAATAGATGCATGAACATAATTTAATACACATCAACATGGATTTATGCTTGTGGAGTAACTGCACAGTTAAATATGTATCACAGTATAGCTCATCTCTTAATTAAGGTAATGCACCAAGTACAAGTGATAAAGACTTGTGGCTTGCTAACTGCTTTGGAAAACTGAATCTTCACCTTTTGCTGGCAATTGCATTTGTTACTATTGCTTTAAGCCGATTCGCTACAGAATCCCAATGTATGAATATGGTTAGCCACTGCTTAATTGGATGGCCTTACTGAATGAACTTTCTCCAGTTTAGTTGGTACATGGATGGCTAAGTTGGTGATGAAACCTGACAACAATAAGATCAAGGTGAGAACAAGAGATGGATGTAAGCATTACGAGATTATTTTCCTCACAGTTCACAAAGCTGCCAATACTTCAAGGGACAGCTGACGTACTCCGGTGTGACAGTGATCCAATGATTGGATGGGGGATGCCCACATTACTGCATGGTCCCCTCCCACATTCTGCTGCCAGACAGATGGCTACAAATGTGTCACACATTCATCAATTAGCATTTGCATTTCAGCAGGTCAAAAGACAATCTCTGAACAAGGTTCCAGTAAATATCACTTACCACAGTTTAGGATGTACCCCGGCTTTCGCCATAAGTCAACCTTATAGGCTCCAACCCCTCTTGTGACCTTGAAAAGCAGAAGCAAAATAGACAGTAAAAGGATGCATGGTCTTCTGTTTATATGCAAACCTCCAAATGCCCTCGTAAATCACTTGACTGTACATTGTTGCTGCGACAAGGCCCGTACTTCAAAATAATTGACTGAGTGGCACGCTGCAACAGACTTTGATGTACTAGTTGTCTCACTCAGAGGCTTTGTCTCTCATTTGTCGGAACAATTAAATATAACCCTAAGGCAAGGATGACACTGTTTCACAACTCTCTCAACACAACCAAACTAGATTTGGGATTCAACATGATCCCGAGGCACTCTTCTTAAAAGCATTCCAATTGGTCGCCGCCGGATAAAGCAGATGAAAGTTAACTGTCGAGTTTATCGTGGTTATAGATATTCTCTGCATCAGGACACTGAAGCAAAATGACCATTCAGGTCATCGATGATCTATATAAACGTCTGCATTGTAAAGTGTTATTAAGAGACCTGTGTTGTGTGTGTCTGGGGGGGTGATGGATGCAGGTAGCCCTGTACAGCCCAGAAGCAGACGACTGCGAGAGTCCCGGCAGCCTGAGCAACAGTCTCTCTGAGCAAAGTATGACATCCATCAACCTGAACAACATGAACTCGACTGTGAGCAGTAGCAGCAGTATGCACAAATACACCCCGGTAAGATATTATTCTTCAGTTTAAAGATTCTCTTAGGTGTCCTCCTGCAAAAGAGCATTTCTATCCGTTTTGGGTTTGATTCAGCACATGCATCCAAATTTGGATACACGGAAAGAGTCACTCCAGCCACCATTTTTACTCCATTGTTGCATTCCTGGTGCCATGTTCCAGTCGTGTCTTGAGAAATTAGCTTAATTTGTTCCATGACCACACTCGTACCTCAAAACACTGATATTAAATAGTCTATTGCCATTGAAATGAATGGTAATGCCATTCATCTGTTCCATCCCCCCCGTTCCGCCAAAACTAGGTGTGGTGTGTGTTTTCAAAAGAAAAAATAGCACTTCATAATAATGTACTTGTGTATAAAAACATACAGCAATGACAAAAAGCTTGTCCATTGGTAGAAGACCAAAAAGTCACCTTTGCAGACTTTTAAAGAAAAAATACAATACAATACACAATTTTGTTTGATAATTTTCTTAAAGCCCAAGTGTCATGCCTAAAATAGATATTGTAATGAAAAATACATAGAACATTATTCACTTCAATGTCTATACAAAAAAATAAATGAGCGGAGAGCGCGTCATCCATGCCCAAGTTGTGGAAGTCTGATTCGACATTCAAGTGGTAGCCATATTGGCTGCATCTTCTGTCCGTGGCGTCACACTGTGACATTCGCCATTGAACACATGTTGTGCCACCTACTCTGGGAGACGAACACACCCCTTCTGACACGGAAGCTCTTTTCGAAGAAGGTAACATCTCACAACCGAGTGAAGTGAGCGGGGCAATATTACCCTATCCTTTTGAGCCATATATAGACGATATGCGGATCATGGCCAAACCGCATGCGGCCAAGCCGCCTCCCCATCCAATCCACGTCCACGGCGGAGAGGAGCCACCTTGGCACGGCGCCGCGACAAGCCACCCTGGCCGAAGCCTTGTTGACAACGCTGGCGGTGATCCACAAGGCCTGAGGAGGCCGTCCTTCAGCAGCTCCTGTATGGAAGCCTTCCGATGCGCACATCGACACATTTAGCACCCCTGACTTACTGATTACGTCCCCCCCACAAATATTGGGTTTTTTTAGCACCTGTATACACACCTACCTGTCATTTGGAACCCACAAAGCTCTCGTCCTTTGTACCTGTGCAATCCATTTTTCACGATGAACCGGGTCTTTTAGAAAAGTATGAAGAGCAAATCCATCCTCCCGAGTGTTTGAGCAATATCCAGGAATACAACGAGCGGGCATTTTGGCTGTTGGAAGGAACAACGAGCTACCTTCCAGCAGGTAAAACTAGTATAAACATACAAGACTGCTTGAGTGCGCTTCCTACTTCTTCTCGAAAACAAATCCCTTGAGAGGATTTTCCTGGTGGGAGTTACAAAAAGCCATTTATGTCAAAATCATGTTTTGTGGTGAAAAAACGGATGGGTCCATACCGGCTGCCGTTTTTTCATTAATACCACACTAAAAATCATGCATTTCATGACAGTGGCCCTTTAATTATAATTGAAAAGACTTTGTCTCATTGCATCAACGGAATGCCCCATTGAGCTTCTCTTCTTCTTCTTCTGGTGTTCTCACCTTGGACACCTTGGGGCAGTATCAAGACTTCTTTATATTCTTCCGTGCGGCGACCCCAAGTGTAATATTTTGCGAGATGCATTCATTCATCACATTCTGAAGAAAGAGAGTAAATGCAGGCATGCAATTGTTTCCTGTGTCCTTACCACTCATGGCTTCTCCATGTGTGTTTTTTGAAGAGTTATAATTTATCGTAACATCTTGTTAGCATGTTGAACCAGGTCCCTCTGCTCATCACTTATTAATAATCTAGTTTAGTCACTCCATATCACTCCACACCAACACAACAAGACCCTGCACTGGGACTTTTGCACACACCTACATTGCGATGACGATGGTCAAGTGGTCTATTGTGCACCCCTACTGCATGTGAGTACTGTTACATTGTCCGTCTTATGTGTTACTACACTGTAGATGTCCAATCTTTTATTTTACGGGTTATAGCATTTAGTTTTCGCGTTAAGCTAGTGAACTGAAAAACTAAACTTTGCGGGTTCTTTTAAAGACACAACTATTTGTTTTATGTTTTGTTTGACAATAAAGTACATCTGGGAGAGGCAATTACCAGCTTGAAGACTCATGTTGAAGTATTGTTCACTTATTTCCAGTGCTGCTTCTAGTGAAGTATAATAAGTCTGTGCTCACACTCATAAGTTGAAGTAATAACGAAGTAAACGAAGGCTCGTAAGTCCTGTCACCTGTAACTCAAGGCACCACTGGCATAGTGACTTCCCGTTCAAAATATATGGAATACAAGCTTCTAATTCAAAACCTTTTATATTCCAATGTAAGTGCAATACTTAAGAAGAAAATGTGTACATTTCATTTGTCTGTGAACAGTTCCTAATCTTTTTACCATCTACCACTTTTCCCCTCTCACCACCCACCTACATGAGTAAAGGTGAGCGCAATCTCATTTATCTCATGAACCTCTCATTTCATGAGCCCGTCTTTTGTTTTCCTGTTGCCTTCTTTATACTCACGTGGGCGACAACCGCACTGCTGTCATTGCTGCTATACTGCATGCAGGTTGTTTTTATACTCGAGCGCAACTCATGCGTGCAATTTTGAAAACGTACTGCAGTTCTCCTCTAGGTCTGGGGTGTTGCTATGGCCGGTAATGGCTAGAACGCCACAGAGTGGTGTTTCCGCTGCATTTCATGGAGCTTTCCGGTCGACGTTCCTACTTGCCCTTCTGGAATAAGGAACAAAGCAAAAAAAAAAAGGAACCATGGAACAGTTTCTCTTAAACAAATACACCTAAACAACCTGATGATATGTTTAATTACACTGCAAAATCCATGAAGACTGCGGTATGTGGTATATGGACCCGAGGGGAACGCCGAATACGTCATCACAACATGTGTTTAAAAGGGAACTATCACAAGAGATGATCTCGCCAGTATTCTACGCGCAGCAACAATTGTTGCCGTGTGCACGTCGAGTGTCGCATGTGGGCTGGGAGGCCCAATGTGTTCACGCTGTAAGCTGTGTGAGTGTGGTACTACAAAAAGAGGCCTTTACACCGTCATTTCACACCATATCTTAGGTCTAGTCCAACAGGCTCAAGGGTTAATTGGGCTTTACTACCTGTCGTAGGTGATCCCTTCTTGCCTGATGGTGATTACTAATGGGAAAGAACTTGCACATGATGTGCTTGATAAAAAGGTCTACCATTATTGGTTGGAGGAGGAATGTGAGGAGGATGTGTCATGCTAAGTGGGTTTCAAATTGAAAAGAGATAAAAGCAAAGTGTATGTTGAGGAAGAGGACAGCTGCGATGAGGGGAGTACGTATGCAGGAACACAGCCCAAATCATCAGGACAAATGTTTTTTTTTTTTTTGAACCCCAACAGTAAACATATTATCTTTGTACAGAATGCCAGCCAAGCACTCGGTCAAAGATTGAAAATGTGGAAATAATTGACATCCCCAGAAGGGGTTTTAGATGCCTATAGATGCCACAGGAAGGTGACAAAGCACTTAAAATAGAGTCTGCTAATTCCGTTTGAATTTGATTTTCTGTGGTTTGTAACAACACAAAGAATAATCATCATCTTGCATCTGTTATGTGCACAGTCATAAATCCGATACCTAAACGACTGTATTCATTAGTTTGATTATTTAACACAAGCAGACATGAGGCTTATCAATACTATTGCAGAGGACACCAGCCTACTATTAATAACGCATGAGCCCAGACTGATGTGGAACAGTCGACGTTGGCAAAGTAGATGAGTAGCTGCATCGCAACAGAAGCAAAACCATACTTTCAGTACCATGTTAGGTGCATTCTCTGAATTCTCAAAATAGAACTCCTCAAATGCACACGGAAAACATCCATGAACCTAATAACAGTAACACCAGTTTTTGACAAAACGGTGGTGACGAAATAATTTCGTTTTTACTTTTGCCTGAGCACCAAAAAGCCTTATAGGTGACTTTTTTCAGGAAATAATGGAGGATATGTTCTAGAGTGGCACAATTAATTGAATTTGAATCACTGTGATTAAATGACCCCGAGCATTTGTTTTATGTTTAAAATGCAGACACTGCTGTCGTGCTGTAGAGTATATGAAAAGTGCCTCATTCTCAGCGGTACCCGCATCCTAGTCAGCCAGCCATCAGGGGGCGAAAGTATGGTCAAGACTTCATTAGGTGAAATAAAATAAAAGCCTAAAATGGCATTCATTTCCAATGTAGTAAATTAAATGAAGATTTTATTTTGAAATTGGCCCTCTTAGCACATTGGCAGAGAGGCAGCTGTCACGGTAAGACACTATTAACGATGGTAGCAGTGACTGCCTTGACTTCAACTTTTCATCTGCCTTGACCGCACTCTTAAAAATATCAAAGGTAAATAGAAAAGGAAGTCACAACTCGAGTTTTTGCAGTTCATGACCACGTACGATTGACAGTGCGTCAACCAGAACAACAGAAATTTATTATCCTTGACAGTTCAATGAGGATTTTCAAATGAAATGTAGGTGCTTACAGCGTCATTATATGCAAAAGCAGATGTATATAAATCAAAGAATCTACATATAACTCAAAGAATCTACGGAAACAACAAAAATGGATATATCTGCTTTTGTGTCTGAACTCTTCATATGTTAACGGTATATGTTTCCACAAAGTGGCAATTCGTGAGTGCATATTTATCCAGTTTGAATTTTTTGAGCTGCTTTTGTTTTCTAAAACATACTCTTATTTAAAGATTATTTTTGCAATGATAACTATAATATACTGCTTGTTAAAAAGTAGTGCAATAAAAATAAATGTTTTTCCCTAGCATGAGAAATAATCACGATTATTATTTTGGCGATAATAATCATCTGTAATGGGTTCAAACAAATCCGCAAAATACAATGTTTTCTTTTGATTTTGAAATATGTTAATGTATAGGATGAGGCGGCACGGTGGTTCAGCTGGTAAAGCGTTGGGTTCACAGTTCTGAGGTCCCGGGTTCAATCCCGGCCCCTCCTGTGTGGAGTTTGCATGTTCTCCCTGTACCTGCGTGGGTTTTATCTGGGCACTCCGGTTTCCTCCCACATCCCAAAAACATGCAGCATTAATTGTTCACTCTAAATTGCCCTGAGCTGGGATTGTGAGTGTGGCTGTTGTGTGTCTCCATGTGCCCTGCGATTGGCTGGCAACCAGTGCAGGGTGTTACCTGGCTCCTGCCCGTTGACAGCTGGAATAGGCTCCAGGACTCCCCACCACTCTTGTGGCTAAGTGGCTAAGAAAATGGATGGATGGATGGATGGATGGGACCCTCTTGCCTATTTTGGGAATTCAGCCCCCGCCGTCAGTTTCTCTTACAAACATGAAATTTGGTAGGTATCATGAATAACAGCAGATTAAAACTCTTAAAAACCCATACCCGAAAAGAAACGGGAAGTAGACCATTGTGGCAGTCGCTTGTGGTTTTTCAACATTCACGTAATTTAATATATAATTTTATGAAAATCCATGAATCCATCCATCCTTTACCTAATAGTTTTACATGTTTTCTTCCTCTGCCTACCACAGGTTAGTAGTCACGCTGAACCTTCGTCCCAGTCCCTGAGTCTTCAGCCACCCAGCCAGCCCACTCGGCCTCCCCCTCCTCCTCCACAGCCGCAGTACGCTCTGCCCGTGCCAGAGTCACGGGACAAACACCTCTGCTTCTCGGACTTCGAGGACCTGAGCGCCTCTTTCCGCAGCCTGTATAAATGCATCTTTGAGCAGTCGTTCTCGCAGCAAGGTGGGTGTCAGAGGTCGACGTGTCGGCAGACTACACTTTATCTGATTGTGTGTGCCTATCGCACGTCTGCACTTCCGCTCGTTCGCAGCCGAAGAAGAGGACGAAGAAAGGGAAGAAATGCTACATGTCAGGATTCCTGCACATAATTAACTGTCAAGCGTAAGCTCTTGAAATTGATGTGCAACTTTAATAATGCTTTCGCAGCACGGGAAGCGTTGCTGCATTAACCTCCCAGCACACACTGGCCCTACCTCTATTGTATTTTAATAAACAAACAATCTGCTGTTCCGCATATCTGCATTTTACGGCCCGCTCAGTCAAACGAGCAAAGGCAATTAAGAGGAAAGAATTCATCGGAAGGCGAGAAAAAGACAAACACATCTGCAGCTTTGATAGAAGCTAATTAGATTGCTTCTAAAGTTTGTGAAGCATCACACTAATTGCTTCCTGAAGCTTTCAGGTCACCTCCCACTTGGGCCTTGCTAGCATCCCACCACCCTCTGATCAACCTCTCCTCTCGCTCTCTTCATTTCCTCCAGAGGCATGAATCCTCTTGTTCTGAGGAGAGTGATAAGCTGTTCTGGATTCACAACAACGTCTCCGTCCATTTGTGGTCGGAGATGCACTTGAAGAAAAGATACATTGGTGATGATCCTGATGAAAAACCTCAAACCAAATATGTAATTCAGACAAGTGATTCATAGACTCACAAGGTTTGGTTGCTTTTGAGAATATCACACTTGATCAAATGTTCAGAACAGGTGTATCGAACAGTTCGTGTAACCTGTGCTCACACAGTTAAATGGATTTTCAAATGAATAATAATAAGAATAGGGATGAAGCGATAACACTCTTTTAGAGACCCTGTAGGAGTACAAGTACTGATACTTACATTTGAGTTATATCCAATACAGTGTACTGATACTTGATCATGCTGCGGTTGTGTTTTTAAGATTGTGAATTTTAAGATACATATCAATAACACAACACTATGTTGTTCTCAATCTTTGCATACATTTTCAGCTCTTATAAAATTCAATTTTTCAATTACAAGTAGAAAAAAACCACAACAATGATTCAACTGGGCCTTTAAAAGGAAATCGTAATGCATGGTTCAAGACAAGCACACCGTTAAACCACCACTTCTTGGTTGTCTCATACATTAAAGTAGGAGCTCTGCTTGATGGATGTGTTCAAAATGCAATTTTAATCAACTTTAGACAAAAATAATGGAAATTCATTGGAATTTACAATTACGTTTACTTTGTGTTTTACTTTCAAATGTCACAAATAGTTCCAAGCAATATGGATTATCTTGGTAGAAGGGTGCTGAGGATGGAGCTGCCAGGCAAAAGAGTGAGAGGAAGACCAAAGAAAAGGATGATGGATGTTGTGAGGGAGGACAGTGGGTGGTAGAGAGGAAGATGGATGAGATAGGCTTTGATGGAAAAAGATGACACGCTCTGACGGCCCCTAATGGGACAAGCCGAAAGGAAAAGAAGTTCTAATCAATATGGACAAAATGTTGCAATGAAGACAATGACTATGGGAGACTATAAATCCCTTGTGTCATAGTAAACATTAATTGGATCTATCAAATCCCCTGTTAAAATGAAAATGGCATTTATTTGATATTGAAAGCCATAAGATTAGGACATAAAACGTTGCAGTCGGCATACACACAACAAAGGAGCTGGTGGTTAGAAAAATGGATGAAAGGATTTTAAAATGACAAGCAAGTTGGCAGAAAGGAAAGGGGATAAAAGACTTAATAAAACAAAAACACTTTTACAGGCAGGTAAAGCGAAACAACTCCCTGTTGGCAGCGGTGACTCTTCCCACCCGAATACTCGTCAAACTTCTCATCAACCGACGATCACAAAAAGCGGCACCTTCCTCTCGTTTCACTTCAGTGATCTTTGACGAAGTCTCAGCCCTGCTGCTGAGTTCATACAGTTGCCTTCAGCTCTGTGCAGTAGGCGAGGACACCAGTTGACGAGTTGTCGACAAAGTGATATATGGTAGAAGAGTGAGTCACCTTTACAGACGTTTTGATCATCCTTGGGGCGAAATCGCACCAAACATCTCATGTCCACATAAAAAAAGAATTGAGTGAAACTTGAATCCCACTTGTGGTTTCATGGGAACCTGTCACTGTGTGCTGAGGTAGAAGATGGGCATTTTTTGGACAGTCAACCTCACGTTGGTGTTATTTTTTTTCCAACTTTTTCAACGTTTTCCAACTGTTTTATTCACTGATGAAGGTGGTGCTACTTTAGTGTTTCCAAACGGAGTTTTGGTGCACATAAATTGTCTAATTATAAGTTCAATGAATGACAATATTGTAAAGTTGTCCTCAGAAGACATAACTTGTACAAGTGAACTGGATTATCAAGCCTAAACTGTAGCAGATGAAATGTGATGACAGTAACCGTTTGTGGAATTATGACTTTGCTTTTATTTGTGCTCATATTTGTGCAATATTCACATCGAGGTGAGGGAAATATAAAGAACTCAGTCTGACCAATGAGCTTTAATGGCCCTTAAGAGAGCGCATCATTCCGGCCAATTTGAATCCAAACCAAATAGTAAAAAGTGGATCTCCTTACTCTGCTTAGAATACCAGATACCCTCTTTTTCATCTCCTTGTGACGGATGCATCCCATGCAATGTCATTTTCTCCATTTCCCAGATTACAATTTTGAATGATTAGTCAAGACAGTATTGTGCCGTGGGAAAAAAATGCATTTCTTTCCCCATTATGGAACTTCCAGAATTTTTTTTGCCAGAGTATTTTCACTCCTTATTTAATTCCCCTCTAAGTATGTATTGATTCCCTTTAGACATCACTACCATGAGGCCACGGGTGAACCTCTCAGTTTCAATGTGTTTGTTGGTGATGCCGTCTTGTGATGGTGTCATTCTGTGTTCCCGACAGCGTTGATGGTTATGCCCGGCGATTCGAACCAATCAACACGAACCGCCTGCTCCTATCAGCACTCACCTGGTGCTAGGAACGGCAGCAGCGGCAGCGGCACAGGGGGTGGCGGCCACCACCATCAACGCAACCATCACCACGCCCATCTTCCTCAGCATCACCTCTCCGCCCATGGCCGGCACCCGCCTCTCTCCCACCAGAGTCACAGTCGGCAGAGCTGCCCCACGACAGGTATGATGGACGACCTCTATCTGTATCTTATCGCTGCTTTATTTGAGGCTTCATGGCTGGAAAATATAAAAATTCACGCATATCCTTTCCATAGCTAAACACTGTTTTTGTCCCTTCGCTTTGGACGCTGCAGTATTTTACTCCGCTCTCCTGTTCAACAGCAGGCTGTTTTCCTGCTGCCCTCTTGACAAGAATTCATCCCCTCGCTGTGATCCACATGCAATGAGCTTTATTTGTACATTGGGATTTTGTACGAGCGTAAAATGCATGTGACAAAAACTGCAGTACAAAAGTATGAACTATTATGAATAGCAATGAAAGAGGCTATCTTATATAAAATCAGCTTTCCCTGAAAATGGAATGGCAAAAATGCAACCGCACATCAGATGTTTTTCACAAATGTTTAGTAAATGAGTTGCCCATCTTTCTGACCAAAAATAAAAACAAACTACAACTGCTGTGGAGCTTGTTTCGCTCCTCAATAATTTTGGACTGATTCTTTTGAAAGCAAAACGGACTGCCAGTGCATATTATATATGTTTCATATTTAATAGACATTGATGCCACTCAATGCCAAGCAATAGTTCTACTTTCATTCCAATGTCGCTGTGAGGTTTGCGTTACCGTTACGTGTGTCTTTCTGCACACTTTCATTGCTATTCGACTACCCTTGTCTCTCTGTCACGTCTGACAGAGGTTCATATAACCAGGATGCTTACGACTAAGGAGGCATTCACCAACATATTTCCATCTTGTGTCATTATTGGTCTTCCTCATCCCCTCATTTTGTGTGTTCATGTTATATACACAGATTTTTTTTTTTGGATCAGTTTGTGAGTCTTTCCTGCAAGTTGAGGGGAAATATAAGAAATCTACTCATCTTTGCCATGAGGCCTGAGTGTCTATTGTTTTCTTTGTGGTGGTGGGAAGCAGCTTCACCTCTTGATTTTGCACAAAGCCAAACAGAGCTGTGACTAGAATATTTCTCTGTGGAGCTGCGCCTCCTTGTGGTTTACTCTGGAACTCGAATGATAGCGCAGGACGACTGAAAACCTCCATCCTTTTTTTCTAGAGCTTGATGGAGTTGAACTGGAGTTTGTACTAGCCGACTTTGGACAATACAACGTAGACTAGTTGACAGTTAATTACAGTCTTAATAATAATTATTATAACAATGATAATACGGGCGGCACGGTGGATCAGCTGGTAAAGCGTTGGCCTCACAGTTCTCAGGTCATTTGCATGTTCTCCACCGTGCCTGCGTGGATTTCCCCCGGGCACTCCGGTTTCCTCCCACATTCCAAAAATATGCACCATTAATTGGACACTCTAAATTGCCCCTAAGTGTGATTGTGATTGCGGCTGTTTGTCTCGATGTGCCCTGCGATTGGCTGGCAACCAGTTCAGCGTGTACCCCGCCTCCTGTCCGATGACAGCTCGGATAGGCTCCATCACTCCCCGCAACCCTCGTGAGGATAAGCGGGGAAGAAAAGGGATGGATGGATAATAATAATAATAATCATAAACATCTAATTTAAGGAATCCTTGATATGTGGAGAAAAACCAAGCAAGCATGTAGAAAACAGGTTAACTATACAAAATAGGAAGGCTTCGCCTTGATTCAAACTGTGACTTTATGCCAGAAGTGCTAACCGCTACATCTTTGAATTGCCTATGTAGTTTTTCAGTTGTGCAATTCTACACCACTGAACACTGCGAACCACTTAAAACATGGCTGTCCGTTCATCCATCGATTTTGTGTACCGCTTCTCCTCACTAGGGTAGCGGGTGGGCAGGAGGGGAGCCTAACCCAGCTACGCTGTATCTTCTGTACACCCTGAACTGGTCGCCGGCCAATTTGCAGGACACATAGAAACAAACATATAGAACATATTACTTGAAAATCAACTTCAAAACAAGAGTGTGTTAATAGACCTGTTAAAGCCATTGAAATCCCTGCCTCACATTTGCAATAATGTTTTCACTATGTAATATATTTTCTTTGCCTTTCTTCCAGGTATGACTTCAGATTGGTATCCAAACCTGGACTGGATAAAGGAAAGCTGCCGCATTGCTACCAGCTACAATTGGACTGATGTAGATCTTTCTCCATTTCAAGGTAAACACACAGTTTATCACATTCGGTTATACTTTACCATTGATTCATGCCAGTCATGCCCTCCTGGCTCAATGGTATTACAAAAAAAAAAAAATGCAAAGATCACTTTAATAATTTTTCATCAACTAGTTATTTAGAGGACAGGGAGGTGAGGTTGCAAAACAGTTTATTGAACAAGAATTGAACCAAGGAATTCAGATGACCAGATTCGGGATTCACAGCGTTTCAATGTGGACCAAGCTGGCAGAGTCGGAGGTCAGGTTGTGGGTGGGCCGCAGGAGGTGGGCACGGGGTTGCGGGGTCTGGGGCAGATGGCAGACTAGAGAGAAAGAACAAAAATGAATAAATAAATCAATTAAAAAAAAGGATGAGGCTGTGAAAATTCCAGGGAGTTCAAGAACCAAACAGCTTCAAACTTGCTGATAGTCTGGCGACATGTCTGAGTCCCAGAGTCTGAAGAGCAGTCTGGTGTAATCAGGATGACAAGGTGCAGCTGCTGGACTCCAATACGTCAAACCCTGAAACACACTCTTGATACGCGTGCGCACACACACACACACACACACAGAAACCTGGGTGCTGGAACAGGAACCATGACACACTGTTTCCTATTAATGATAAAATACATTTAGTCCAGACGGAACAACAGTGACATCCTCTGTTTTAAGACGGAGCACTGCCTCTAGAAATGATCCACCGCTTGTGTATCACATTGATCACATTACTTCCTGTTATTTAATTTTGGTGACATTTTCATGATTCCTGCGACCCTTGTGAGGATAAGCGGCTCAAATAATGGATGGATGGATTGGACATTTTCCTGACTCACAGTATTAGTTAGAATATAATAGTACTGCCCTAATAAAGGGTTTTAGCCTCTGTCTGTGAGGTTGCTACCTCATGTCCACACATGCATGCATGGATACAGACACACACACACACACACACACACACACACACTGTACCACACCATTTCCACCTCTTTTCTCTCTCAGTAGTGTGATGCAAAATAATCTAATTAGGGCTGTTTCAGTAACAGCCTCTTATCCCGGTCAGCGCACTAAGCCAGCAACATCCACGCACGACGGACGATGACAGCGCGTCCCTTAACACCCAGCTCTCTCTCGCTCTCTCGCTCTCTCTCTCCGCCCCCTCCTGTTGCGCTTGACCCCTCTAGCGCTACCGTCATGTCATCCGGAAAGCCTGTATCTAACCTTCATAAAGCAGGCAGCTCCACTGGGACCAAACCCAAGCACAATACAGTAAACATAAACTGTGGACAAATAAGTTTGCACCTAGTGAGGGCTTGTCTGTGTTTGGAGAATATGAGTTACTCCATCAAATCAAATGAGAAATCAGTGTGTGTGATCAGCTTGTTTGGGGAATTTGCTAAAAATCACCAAGTAGTACCCAGTATTAAGGTTATGCTTTCATTCAATGAATGTACACCTATCCCAAACTCAACCAAGACCTCTTTCCTGGGCCCTGCTTTGGTGTCGGCTTGTGCGTTCTTCACAGTCAACAGAATGAGGATAATAACACGCTACATTCACAACAGGGACTAGCAGATAGCAGCAAAATCTATCAATGGAAGCCAAAATTTGCCTGTGGCGTCCCACCACAAAAAAAACCTGGTTATTACCTTAAACTCTTGTCTTTCTTCAATAATGATGACTCCTGCCGTTTCTCTATGAGGTGTGGCCAACATTCCTGTCAAGTCTCATTTAGGTACAGAAATTATTGGATCAGAGTGATTGTCTCAAAAGGTTGTGCAATAAAAGATCAAACTAATGGAACCATGGTTTTTATCTAGTCCACTTTCATTACTTGGACTAATTCATTGGACCGTGGAAATAAAGCATTGCCTGATTTTACTCATGACTTTTGTCAATTTCGCGTTATTTCAGTGACCATTGTTTCCCAAAGATTTTGTCCACGTGTGCAAATCGTACGAGCATCACCTCACCGTCTCTGTCCATCCGAGGCAGGCCTGAAGGAGAGCATGCGTCAGGCCGAGCTCAACAACTGGTCCCTGGATGCCGCTCAGATAGCTGAGCTGTGTTCGTCCATCAACCAGTTCTTCTCGGCCACGGGCGTCATCCCCCCTCAGGGCGCTGCCCTCTCCCAACCTCAGGTTGCACACCCAGCTGCGCCGAGGGCACCTCAGCACCCACCTCAGCCGCACGGCGACATGCACCCCAAGGCTGGCCAACACAATCAGCATGGCCAACTCATTCGAACAGGTCAGTACTAATACCGGTGCATGTCAATCAATTCCATTATCGGAGAACTGTTCATTCGCTTCACTTGTTCGCTTAAGAAAGTAAAATTATGCCGTGTCATCCATTCTACATTACATAGGGGAAAATAATAGAAGGTCAGTTCCTCTCTGATTAGATCATACTTTTTGATTGTTTCTTATGTCTTGAGATGCTGAAATGGGTATTTTTGCTACCAGTAAGATATAGTATTAAAATGGTTAAAAAATACTTCAGGCGGCACGGTGGAACGACTGGTTATCGCGTTAGACTCACAGTTCCGAGAACCGCAGTTCAAATCCCGGCCTCGCCTGTGTGGCGTTTGCATGTTCTCCCCGTGCCTGTGTGGGTTTTCCAGGCGCTCTCGTTTCCTCCCACATCCCAAAAACATGCATTAATTGGATTGCGATTGGGTGACTCCCGTGATCCTTGTGAGGATAAGCGGCTCAGAAAATGGATGGATGAATAAAGACTTGAAGCATTTCACTCAAACAGAACAGTAGCAGAGTGGTTTGCACGTCTGCCTCATTACTGGGTTAGCCATATTGCAATCTTTCCACCGAATGATAAAATTTAGTGAAATACACTTTAACCGACAAATATTTCCTGTAATGCTTATCCACATTAGGGTTGTGGTGGAGCTGAGTTTGGGCCAGAGGTGGGATACACCAGTCAATCCCAGGCCACATATAGACAAACAACCATTCATCCTCACTATTTACAGTCTTTATCAGGTATCGGATTGGTTTAAAGGTGGACGGTGCTGCTTTAGAACTTTTAAAAGGTGGATCAACATTCACTCAGTCATTAGGCATTGCGAGACAGCGAGCACAGGTATGAAGTAAGCGGCGGGTTATTGTACCTCAAAACTTTTGCCGAGTTGATTGCAGCTAAGTTTTCTACTGTGATAAGACAGGGCCGAGGTGAAGAAGATGCCCAGCTAAGAACCCTTGAAAGAAAAGATAAGAGTCGAGGACCGGTACTTCACACTGCCGTGGGTGCGTCACACTGCTTGTTCGCCAGCCAGGTGACAGCCCAGCCAGGATCTCGGGTGTTACACTTGGAGAGAATGGGAGTGGCGACTGGAAATACTACTCGTATATTGTTTTGATAGCTCAAGAGCCTTGAAGGGTCATAACAAGGAGCTGCAAATACAGCCGCATACACTGGTTTTGCTGAGAAATTGGAACGGTAGATGAGCTCATTTTTGGAGTGTTCTGCAAGGTAGGAGCAAACAAAGGTCCTTGGACATTTTTTTTTTTTGGAAAGTCCATTAAATTAAGGTGAGGAAAGAGATGCAAAAAAAAAAAAAAAGCCACAAAAATTGAGCATTGTTTTATTGTGGAACATTTTTTTAACTTTTTATGTCTAAAGCTGTAACAATATTTACATTTGACATTTTTTATGCTATTAATGTATTTTTTAAACAGGACAATGATGCTGTACATTTTTTCTCAATCAAAACACGTGACTATAAAATTGCATTTCCATTCATTTCAGAGGGTAAAGGTGTTTTACGCTAAGGCTACCCGGAGAAAACCCACGCAGGCACAAAGAGAACATTCACACTCCACACTGGTAGGGCCGGGATTTCAACCCCGGTCCTCAGAACTGTGAGGCCAACGTGGCAACTAGTTGTTCCACTGTCCTGCCGAGTCACCAATAAAAAAGGAAATAAAGAGTATATTGTTTAGTATATTCGGTTACAGATTTGAACTTCTTCAGATGACCTCCTTGCCTCTCTCAATTTTAAAAATAAAATGTTGAGCGCATGTACTGTATGTAGTAGTGGGATTGAAGTACTCTAAATGGAGAGATACTGTGTATCGGCAATGTCTTGTAACATGGAGATTAAAAAAAAAACAGGATACAAGAGGGAAAAACATGTCTCACTTCTTTAGTGGAAAATTCCATGCGGAGGCAAAGCTGCACAGGCTTCCCCAAATGGGTGCTCTTCCACGTGTGACAATGGACTGGACACAGTGGCAGGATGTCAGGCTCATTTTACAACGCTCACTGAAGTCGAGGCCTTGAAGCTGAAGTACGCGCACGTCTCACTGCCATTGTGGCCGTATTACACGTTCACCAGGAAATTGTGGCTCTTACTCAGTGTTGACTGCTGGGAAAATATGACAGCAGAATACTTCAGCATAAACAATGAATGTATGTTTGTGTTTCCTGTGCAAATCAGCTCACGCGAGTGTTGGTCATTGGCCCTTTTTATGTGCACTCTCGCAGGGAACATGTACATGGACTCCAGGCAGAACATTCCGTCTCTGATGGGCCCACCTGGATACCCCCACATGCCTCCCATTAGCAACACAGCTCCCACCATGACGGGGGACTCCTCCATCACACTCTTATCAGGTGTGTGTGCGTGTGCACACTCGCATGTGCCTGTGCACGTACATGTGTTGCTCTGGACGCTAATGTTACATTGTTATGAGTAGAAAAGTAATTTCAATTAACAAATGGTGACTATGATGATAAACCAGGCTGAAAGTATGGCTGAGGGGTAACAAAGGGTCCACACCACTCTTAAGTCCATAATGCAAAGCTTTGACATGATCAAAAGTTCGCTGTGTAATTTATTCTAATTCTGTGTACGAGCAGTTTTTTTTTTTTTGCAAAATTGATTTAGTGGAATTTTTGCATTCTGTATTTTTTAAATTCATTTATCTCATTGAATAATTGGTTAATTTCTTGCAGTTTAGAAAATTCAAAAAAGTAAATAAAATGTTCTTGTATTTTTAAATGTATTTAATTTTTAAAAATATTTTATTTAAAAATTTTTCAATATTTATTGTATTCATTAAAATAATACCAGGAATAATGACAATACATTATTTATGGAAATATCATAATTTCTCCTGAATAATGCACATTTATTTCCCACCAAATGATCAAAAGTCAAGTGCGTATTACACATAGGTGTGGGGCAGTGGTCTCAAACGTGTGGTGCGCGGGCCATTTGCGGCCCACGAGATGATATTTTGTGGCCCCCACCTTAATATAAAAGTATAATGGTAGTGCAGCCCTCGAGTTTTATATGGATGGCACTTTTACAGTGTTGTGTGCGTAGCTGACCAGCCGACCAATCACTTTGGGGTAGATGGCTATCGTGGGTGTGACATCGACCGGGCTTGATGCAAGCAGAGAAACAATTTTCAATGAGAGAAATTTACAGCAGTGTTGCCAAAAAGTTTTTTTTTTTTAGACGTTTTTGACACAAGTTGTAAACACCATCATCTTCTTTATCTTATTTTGTGTTTAAAAAAAGATGTTTGAGAAGATAGAATTGTTTTTAATTAATAATTTAAATTCCACATACATCCATGTGCGCTGAGAATGCAGCCTAACCTCAGCCAGACTCCGCCTCCAGCGGCCCCAAGGTGAATTGAGTTTGAGACCCCTGGTGTAGGGGAAATTGACGCACACATTTTACAAATGTATGCCACCATCTTGAGGTTATGAAAAAGCTGTCCACTTTCATTCCAATATGTCACTTTCATGTAGAGGTGATGAAATAGGTGCAACCTAGACTTTCATTCCAATATGACAGGGTTACATTTGACTACAAATACAGTATATGCAGTTGTGCTCATAAGTTTACATACAAAATCATAAAAAATCTTTGCCACTGCCTCTTGTCCAGGCCATCACAGCCAACTGAGCCAGCAGCAGCAGCACATGTTGCCTCCAGGACACTTTCAGGTAAGGCGCATGCTGGCTACCGACGACATCCAGGACGACTTCGACTGGGACTCCATCGTGTGAACAGGAAGTAAGAGGCGAGATCTAATGAAGACTGTGCAGGTGGGAAATAGCCCGCTCAAAAAAGCTAAAAAATGACTGAACACAATCCAAGAAAAGAAATCTTTTCGGAGACGTCGAACTGGAGACAATCAGTCACCAAGTGGACCAAGCTGTAAAGCGACACTGAGCGAATGATCTTTTCATGAGTTGCCCTCCCTCATGCAGGCATGGCTGACAAGTTATGAAAACTTTGAAAACATCAGTGAAATCTTTGCTTTTTTTTTTTTTTTACACCCGTTTATTACCCAGGAGTATTTGGGCCACATAAAAAATGAAATATACTCTGAGGTAATAAAGAGTCATGTTTTTCAAGGGAAAAAAAGTCATAATTTTGTGAGAATAGAGTGTTCCTCAATTTTTTTTTTTTAAACCTATTCTCCATTTTTATGTTCAGGCCAAAGCCCCGTCTAATATAGAATTCTTGGTTTTCCATTATCTTTTGGCATTTACAAACCTTTTTCTGGCCAGGTCTCACCCCCATTTATTCACTGTTTGCCACAGCGGGGGAACACTATAATATTGTGCTGGGGGAGTCATAATAATTCAAAATTAAAGTTGATCTGTACAAATAAAATCTATATATATTTTATTGACTCTCAGAGTGGCCACTCATGAAGTTAACATGTCAAAATACTGTACTGTACATCGCTCATGTAGGAATTATGATTCAATGAATTATGAGCTTATTCTCATTGCGTTATTTCCTTTAAAAAATTAATAAGTGAAAAATATGAATCAATTCTCATTGCATTCCATATTTTTGTTAAAAAAGAGAAAAAGACCACTCATAATTTTTTAAATAATAATGATTAATAATTTAATATGTTTAAACGTTTTTTTCTTAAAAACAGTTCCACTCATAAAATGAGTTTTATAGTGAAAAATGACATATTTATTCTTGAAAAAGAGACAACTTTGTTCTCATATTGTATTTTTTCAGGGGGAAACATTGTTAAATCAACCCTTTGAAAAATACAGTTTTACCTTTTGTTTCTTAAAAAAATATGACTTCACTCCAAAGACGTTACGTTATTCTTGTGATATTTATGGAAGTAAATATGTGCCACCAGGATTTGAATTTGAAATGTAAAGTGATCACATTTTCAATATTTGCTACAATTCACTGTCTAAAACCCAACCAGCTAGAATTCGCTGTCTGAAATTCACAATCTGTGCCACCAGGCAGGGTTACTTCAGGTCAGAACCAAACAGCCAGCCAATCCAGTTACGCTTTCTTAGTCACGTGACTACGAAAGCGTAAAGTGAAGTAACCCTGCCTGGTGGCACAGACAATGAATTTTTGACGGTGAATTGTAGCCAATTGGATTGTTAAGGGTGTGTTCCAACTATAGGGGGATCACACTCCTTGGCCTCCCTGGTAAAGTCTACTCAGGGGTACTCGAGAGGAGGGTCCGTCTGGAAGTCGAGTCTCAGATTCAGGAGGAGCAATGTGGTTTTCGTCCTGGCCGTGGAACAGTGAACCAGCACTACACCTTCGGCTGGATCCTCAAGGGTGCATGGGAGTTCGCCCCAACCAGTCTACATGTGTTTTTGGACTTGGAGAAGGCATTCACCCGTGTCCCTTGGGGAGTCCTGTGGGGGGTTCTTTGGGAGTATGGGGTACCGAATCCCCTGATACGAGCTGTTCGGTCCCCGTATGACCGCTGTCAGAGTTTGGTCCGTATTGCCTACAATAAGTTGGACTCATTTCTGGTGAGAGTTGGACTGCGCCAAGGCTACCCTTTGTCACCGATTTTGTTCATAACTTTTATGGACAGAACTTCTAGATGCAGCCGAAGCGCAGAGGATGTCCGGTTTGGTGGCCTCAGCATCGCAACTCTGCTCTTTGCATCTTCTTCAAGCCGTGATCTCCAGCTCTCACTGGAGCGATTCGCAGCCAAGTGTGAAGCAGCTGGCATGAGAATCAGCACCTCCAAATCCGAGACTATGGTCCTCAGTCGGAAAAGGGTGTCGTGCCTTCTCCAGGTCGGGAATGAGATCCTTCGCCAAGTAGAGGAGTTCAAATATCTTGGGGTCTTGTTCACGAGTGAGGGAAGAATGAAGCAGGAGTTTGACAGACGGATCGGTACAGCGTCTGCAGTGATGCGGACTTTGTATCGGTTCGTTGTGGTGTAAAGGGAGCTAAGTCGAAAGGTGAAGCTCTCACTTTACCAGTCAATCTACATTCCAACTGTCACCTATGGGCACGAGCTTGGGTCGTGACCGAAAGAACAAGATCCCGGATACAAGCAGCCGAAATGACTTTCCTCGGCAGGGTGTCCGGGCTCTAGCTTAGAGATAGGGCGAAAAGCTTGGTCATCCGGGAGGGGCTCAGTGTCGAGCCACTGCTTCTCCGCATTGAGAGGAGCCAGATGAGGTGGCTGGGGCATCTGATTTGGATGCCTCCCTGACGCCTCCCTGGTGAGATGTTCCGGGCATGTCCCACCGGAAAGAGACCCTGAGGACGACCCAGGACACGCTGGAGAGACTATGTCTCTAGGCTGGCTTGGGAACGCCTCGGGATCCCTCCGGATGGGCTGGAAGAAGTGGCTGGAGAAAGGGAAGTCTGTGTATCCCTGCTGAAGCTACTTCCCCCGTGACCTGAACCGGAAAAGCGGTAGATGATGGATGGATGGATGAATTGATAACATTGAAAAGTTACACTGAAATACAACTATTGAAAATGTGATCACTTAACATTTCAAATTCAAATCCTGTTTTCTGTGGCATTTCAAATTCAAATTCTGGTGGCACTTATTTACTCCCATTGATATTGACATGGCTTTATACAAGAACAAGCTTTTGTTCAGAAAGAGATGACACTTTGGTTTTGTGTTGAGAGAAATATTACTTTTTTCATGTGATACTGCTCAAATTCTTTTAAGTAAACATACCACTTTTATTCTGGGAAAAAAAATACTTTTTGTTTTCTTTTTTCAAAAACATTTTTTTTTTTTTTAAGTATGATGACATCTTTTGTCTGAAGAGAATAAAACTGAAGATTTATCTTGCTGTAGTAAAATATTTTTCTTAAAAAAAAAAAAACCCAACAACAACCTTTTGGTTTTCTGGTACAATACATTATAAAATTTCCAAGTATAATTATTTTTTTTCCTTTGAAAGTGGTCCTAATGCACCTTCTTATTTTGTTTCCAAGTGCAACTCTTGCGCACAGCAGAAGGCTATTTACTTCCTGTCTTTCAAATTCAACTACTTGAGATGTTGTTTCTCGTTTGTAACGTCTCTGTAACGATTCTGTGACCTGGTACGTGTATGACGACACGTTGACGCGGGTTTGGGAGTTCGCTTCGCCTGCCGGTCAAAGTGAGCATCATCGTCTCACAATAATACTTCTATGCACCACTATCAGCTGTTCCCGTTCTAACATAACCTATGATTTATTTATTTGTTTATTTTTTTTTGGTCATCTATTTTTATTTGAAATAATAATTTTGTCATGTTCTCAGGGTAGCTCACTGATTCATCATTTGAAACCATGTATTTATTTTTTTTATAAAGTGACTGCAACTTTCAGTTCTTGATGGGCCCCCGACAACTGTGACATTTGTCATCTCAAAGCAAACTAATGGAGTGAAATAAGTTCGTGGAACTCTTGGCACCATTATGCTTTTGCCCCTAGAAGTCTTAATGCATTTTATTAATGATAAACACCAGACATGACTCATTAATGTAAATGTTTTCTCATTTTATTTTATTTTTTATTTATTTACTTTTATTTTTGCACCAATGTAATGCTAAGCATCTAGCTGAACAAGAACTAAAAACAAAATAATGCTGCTTTGTGTTTGAGGAAAATTCTGATCAGTTTATGAGGAAATAATTGTTTTTATTCTGTTGTTGTTGTTTGTTTTTCTTCTAGTCTGTGTGTGAAAAAGTGATTTTCTTGAGTGTACAGTTTCACATTGCTCAAAAGAAATGAAGTATCTGTATAAGTCTGAGTGCACTTTGCGAAGCAGGTAGTCAAAATGCTGTTTGAATGGGGGGAAAAAATAAATCTTTAATATTGTCACTATTGCCATTGATGCTGTATTACAGTGACCAGCATTCTATAACTTGTATGTGTGTGCGTTTTTGTCCGAATGTAAATAGCACTATGTTTCTCCTCTGTTTTCCCTTAAGTAAAAAGAAAGAAAAACACAAACTGGTGAAAAGAACAAAGTATTTTTGTTATTTGTCCTTCAAGGAGACACCGTGTATATACCTTAATTATATTGTACAAATGTTATTTTGGTGTGTCATAGATACTAATCTGTGTATGCTTCTACTATGACAAATGTTTCAGTGTTTATTAAATGTAATTGACCATTTTTACTGCCCTAACGTTGCTTCTGCTAGTATTACTTGATTTAACTTTCATGCAGATAAAAATTGGTGTGATGCTTTTTTATTTTTTTTATTCAAAATTCAATTTCCTCCTTTAATTTAATAAACAAATAGTCTGCAGATTAATTATAGAGACATATAAATAAATCATATGCAATAAGTAATGTGCAGAGCACAACAACATACTGATAACAGGACAATATTTTCAAAATTAATCTCCAACATAAGGGGTTTAACAAGGTGAAATTATTGTACAAAACATAATCTTTTTTAAAGTTACTCGATTTTTAAACTTACTTTTAGTCAGTATCATAAAAAGTTCTTGTACCTTTTAAGGGCTTCAGTCATGAGTAGCGATTCAGAGCTCTTGTTTGTGCTACGCTCTTGTTTTGGGCATAAGACAAAACCCAATTTGTGCCCAGTCTGTCGTCCAAAAAGTGTCAGCCTTTTGCCAAGTGACGCTTTTGTTTTGCCACCCATGCTTTTTTGCCCGTGATTAGGTGCATGTCCAGCGTGAGACGTTCTTAAAAAAAAAAAAAAATCAGGAAATGACAATGTATAATGTTTTTATAATCCTATAATTCTTTGTGGGCGGCACGGTGGATCAGCTGGAAAGCATTGACCTCACAGTTTGGAGGACCCGGAATCAATCCCAGCCCTCCCTGTGTGGAGTTTGTATGTTGTCCTCCGTGCCTGTGCGGGTTTTCTCCAGGCACTCCAGTTTCCTCCCACATCTCAAAAACATGCAACATTAATTGTAGACTCTAATTTGCCCCTCAGAGTGATTGTGAGTGCGGCTGTTTGTCTCGATGTGGCCTGTGATTGGCTGGCAACCAGTTCAGGGTGTCCCTACCTCCTGCCCGTTGACAGCTGGGTGTCACGACCCATCGGAATGGGAGTAGGACCCAAATGCAGGACTCGGACGATGCAAGGTAGTTCGGGGAGAAACGTTCATTATTTCGTGGTCGGGGATCGGCAGGCAGTCAGGTGCAGCAGCGGTAGTTGGGACGTCGGGCGAAGAGAGCAGGCGAGCGGGCAGGCAGGAGTCGGTACACGGGAGAACGATGAAAGCAGGCAGAAGTGTCAAAGGAGTCGGGCTTACGGGGTTGGTCGGAGAACAGGCGAAGGTTGGTACACACGGGTTGTCGATCAGGGATACGGGAGTACTCGAATGGGACATGAAGCTCAGCGATCTAGCCGGGACCAGTCGTCATCTGGGTCATATAAATACACAGGATAATCAGCCCGGATTGTTTTTCTGCACATGGGACAGGACAACGGCACTGTTTTAAGGAGAGGATGACCAGGGCCATGTATTGTGAAATTTTAAGGAACAACCTCCTCCCCTTAGTTAGAGGATTGAAGATTGGTCGTGGCTGGGCCTTCCAACATGACAATGACCCAAAACACAGCCAGGGTAACCAAGGAGTGGCTCTGCTAGAAGCATATCAAGGTTCTTGAGTGGCCGAGCCAGGCTCCAGACCTAAACCCAAAGGAAAATCTTTGGCGGGAGCTCAAATTCCATATTTTTCAGCGACAGCCCAGAAACCCGTCTGATCTAGAATAGATCTGTGTGGAGGAAAGGGCCAAAATCCCTGCTGCAGTGTGTGAAAACCTAGTGAAAGAGCGCAAGAAACATTTGACCTCAGAAATTGCAGAGAGAGGTGACTCTAATAAATACTGATATTATTATTATTTTACCATATTTGTAGTAATAACATACAAATGAATTAGATGAGGAGGTCATTGCTTTGGAAGCTCCTGATAGGTTAACTGACAAGTGAGTTAATTGACGGCTCACCTGGGGATGTATTTAAGGTCACACCTTGAAAACTCTGCTTCCTTGTTTGAAATCATGAGAAAATCAAAATAAATCAGACAGGAAATCAGAGAAAGAATAATGGATCGACACAACTCTGGCTCATCCCTGGGTGAAATTTCCAGAACAAAAGGTAAAGACCTTGTGATGATGTTGGAGGAAGCTGTTAAGAAAGTGTCATTGTCCACAGTGAAACAAATCCTACACTGACATAGGCTGAAAAGATGCTCACCAAGAATGAAGTCATTGCTGCTAAAGAAATATAAAAATGCCAGATTACAGTTTGCAAAGCTACACCAAGACAAATATCTTTATTTCTGGAGACATGTCCTATGGTCTGATGAAACTAAAATGAAGCTTTGTGGCCATAATGACCAACGTTACATCTGGAGTTTAGAAAAAAAAATGGAATGTGTATTTTTACAGGGTAATAACAAAATTAAATCATGACCAAAGACCAAAGAATGTAGCGGGAAGAAACAAAGATTGTAGCAGGAAGAAAGTTCAGCTCACTTGCTGCAATTCTGATTTGACTTCTAAGATTGGACTGCTGTGATTTTAGTAACAAAGGTGTTGAGAAGGTAAATTCCCTCATGTCAGCTCCTGCCCAGATTATTTTTCTTGGAGAGAATGATGTTATTAAGTGTTTTAAGAAGAATAAACAGAGAAAAAACCCTGGCACTGTATTCTGACAGTATTAGTGGTTGCCTGTTAAAGACCTGTGCTGAGCAGCTAAGTTCTATTTTAAATTTTATTTTTCAAGTCTCTCTCTTTGAAGAGTGTGACACCCTCATTTATGAAAGCGGTATCTTGTGGTGCCAGCTGCCACGGCAATCCCACGACAAAGAATGATTTCTGTCCCGTGGCGTCGACCTCCATGGTGACAGAACAATTTGAAAAATGTGTCAAAGCACAAATTATAGTTAAAACTGAACATCTTCTTGACCCACTTCAGTTTGCTTCCAGAGACAATAGAAGTGGATAAGATGCCACAAGTACCTTACTTTATCTTGTTCATCGGGATCTTGAAGGCAGTAAGAACCATGTAAGCTGCTTTTGTTGGCTTTTTCGCCAACGTCTAACGCAATTCAGCCCAACGTTCTAGCTGACAAACTGCTGAATTCTCTTGGCCTGGATTGATTTTCTTACAAATGCAGCTCAACAAGTAAGAGTGAATGGAACAATAGTAACCCTAGGTGTATCCTCCACTAAGCCACCTCAAAGTTATGTCTTGTCAACCCTTTTGTCCATTTTGTATACTAATGGCTGTTTTAGCCATCAGCCCAACAGATCCATTATAAAGTACGAAGATCACTCGCAAGCCTATTAAATGATGGGGAAAACTGGTCAGAGCGAGATTCTTGATGATTTAATATCTTGGTGCAATCAAGTCTTCCTCTAAATTACTGTCTCCAAAACAAATATATGTAGTGATTTGAGATGACAACTCGCGCCTTATCAATGCAGTTTTGTTTCAATCAGAGAGGTGAGATAGTCACCAATGCAAAAAAAAAAGGGGGGGGGGGCGGCAATACCTTTTTTTGTTTGAGTAAGTGTGCCAAATTCCAGGTAAATCGAGGCATGATGAAAATATTTAATTGATCTTTTATTGAATCTGTCTTTGCCTTTTCAGTAACGTTTTAGTATGGGAACCTTGCCAACAAGAATAAGAACTCCTTTGGGAGTATCATCTGAATGGCGTCCAAGGTAGCTGGAGTGAATTTAGATCTCCGGGTGATTTTTTTAATCTCCAGGTGCTCAAAAGAACCAAGCCTTTCTCTGTCATTCTTTCAAACTGGAATTCAAATTGCTATCAAAAAGAGATTAAGTCCAAATTCCTTTATACCTCTCTCCATCCAGGCTTTAAATGTTGAAAAAAGAAGAAGGTGACGGCCTCCATGTAGCACTAATATGAGATGTGAAGAAGCGATAACAATAAAAATGGGCTAAAAGGTGAAGCTATGTGGTTGTTTTAAACGTAGTAGGGGTAATTCTTGTTCTTTTATGAATATTTTGACACTAAACTTCAGCTGAGCGGGACAATAACAATCTTGAAGCCTCTTTTGGTTGACATTTTCCAAACGTCTGCTCATTTTTATGTGAGTTAAATTCACTACCACCACACAGTGCTCATATTTGAAATCTGCACTCAAAAGTCAAAACAAAATATCAGCCGAGTGATGGCTCACATTTTGAACAAAATCCCAAATTGAGTGGCTGAGGGTCAACCATTGAGTCAGGGCTTTTATGCCACCTTGTGGAAGCTTTGAGAAAAACAGAAATAGAAAGATAAGGTGAGATTTTCTGTGGAGAGCTGAGAAAGGTTCCACGGGGCAAAAAATAAATAAACAAATAAAAAAGGGCAAATGGAGGAATTTTAACAAAGTGAAGCAAAAATACAATATGTGCTCCCATATTTTAGCTGCTGCATATCTTTCTTCAACTTGCCATTCATTCAGAATCATCTCAAAAGACAAGTGTGTGTGTTTTTGTGTGCATGGTTATTTTTCAGGGCGTGAACCACCTCTTCATAGTCAGCCTCCTCCCAACACAAACCTGCCCCCTTACAAAAACCCACCAGCACACAGCCAATGCCCACACCCCTCCTCCTCTCACAGCTCACAATCTCCCTTTTTCTCTCTGTCTGCTGTGGACCAGTCTTTCTCCTCAACCTCCTTCAAGTTCTACACTGCCTCCCTCATATCCTGACTTTAAGGGCTTCCATCTGGACCTCGGCCCTTTACTTTTCATTCTTTTGTCTGTGGGGAGTGGGGACCCTGTGAAATACGACGTGTGCGGTTGGCGCTGCGAGGACATCCGCTTGCCGTGCCATCATCATTCAAGCAAGGGACCAGACTTGACCGCCATGAATGTTCAACTGCTGCTTCTTTTGGCCTTCTGTGCCTTCACACATGCGAGTGAGTAAACTTTTCCTCTCTCACTCAAAAACAAGTTGAGTGGCCATCCTGCCATGAGCATGCTGCGTCCAGCCTTTTGCTGCCTCCATGTGCCCACGCTGCCTCTTTGTCTGCTTGAATCTAGTTTGTCTCCACTTTTACAGCAGGGGTACCCTTATGATGTGCTTAAAATCTGATACCACTGTAGTTACAGTTTCAAGATTTAATTATCTTTATCTGACCAAGTCATTTGATGAGAACAGTGAGAAAATGCCATTGTATTGAGATTATTTTGCCTCTTGGCTGGATAAGTATGGCAAAAGTTGCCAAATAGTGTGCCCATGTTCATGATTGGAAATCATTGTTTCTGTCATTTTTTTCTAATGACAAAGAGCTCATTACTAAGCTATTTAAAAAAAAAAAAATCTAAATGTGTGCCACAGGGTGTATTAGCATTTGGACTCCTGCCTCACAGTTGAGAGGTCCTAGGTCCGAATTTTTCTCAGGCCTGTTCTGGAGTTCACATGTCCTCCCCGTGCTTATGTGTGAGTGTTTTTTTTTTGTTTGTTTTTTTTTAAAGACGCTTAATCTTTCACAGGTGTCAATGTGAGTGTGAATATGGCGAGTCTACATGTGCCATTTGATTGACAGGCGACCATTCCAGGGTGCATCTCGCCTTTTGCCCAAAGACAGCTGGGCTAGGCTCTGGCAACCTAAAACCATAATGAGACAAAACAGATGAATTGTTAAGTCTTTCTAAGGGTGCAACATCATTTCTTTTTCATAATATATAATAATATGGATTTTCCACTGAAGTCATGAGATACAGTGAATAGACTTTGTGTAATTCTTGCTGAATAGTCAGCCCACATGGTTTCCTGTAATCTCTTGTTGTTTTGAACTGTTTAGTAGTTGCCAAATGCTCAGTAGAAACCTGTTTACAAACAAATTAGGAACCTTTCTAAAAAATTTAATTTGCAGGCCTTGGGAGAGCAGAGAGAGAGAGAGAGAGAGAGAGAGAAGGAGGGAGGGATGTAAGGGGAGGAGCTCTGCAACCTCATGCCTTTCCCCTCTATTAATAGACAATTATATACAGGGCATATCGGCATTTTGTATAGGGAAGGTGGGCGAGCATATGGGCTTCCAACGGGAATCGCACCCCCTTATAATCACAAACTATTCCTTGGCCTGTATACATTAGGTGTTTTTTTTTTTTTTATTTGCAGTTAAAAATGTCCTCTTCCAGGTCAAATGCCTTTTGGCCTTTTGGGTTAGAACACACAAGGGTCATCAACTTGGGACAAAATATATCATTTAGCTTCACATGCAAACATGAAAAAAGAATTCTGCCACCCCTTTGGTTTGATTAAATGTTAATACATCACGGTTCTTGGAGGAGGCAATGTGAAATTGATCTATCAATAAATGTGGCTGTTTCTCTACTCCCCAAGGGAGAGTGAAAAAGAACAACAAAAATCAGCTCATCTGCACGTTTAAACGTTTTAAACGCTTGCGCCTGTGTATCCCGTGAAAGCCCACGGCCACCGCCTGCCTCCTTTCTTCCCTCCTCCTGTCTCGCACTTAATGAGTTTTGTCTGCCTCTGTGGGCTAATAACATGGCCGTCCCATCTGGCTGCTGAAGGGAGAGGTCAGCGGCCCCTTTGGTCATCGGCCCGCTTTTAGAAATGACTCAAATGTGGCGCTCATACTCCAAATATGAGGCTGGCACCGAGGCTCCGTGCGGGAGAAAACATTCACGATCCTTTCACTGGGAGAAAGAGACATGTGTTTAGGGAACACAGGGACTGAAGTATTATGAGCGCATGCAGTTGTTGTCATAAGTTTTGAGAGATTCATAATGGGCATGAATGTCAAGCTCATTTAAAGCTTTTAATGATCCCTTTGAACTGTTCTTTTTACATGATTGAATTAACTTGAATTTCTTTAAAATGTTCTCTTATCTAAACTAGGTCAAAATTATTATTATTTTTAGCCATAATTTATAGTTAATAATAACTATTTTTGTATTTATACTGTATTGTAGTTAAAACCATAAATTCAGCATAAACTACAATACTAAAACCAACTAGAAGAAGAGTGCCATGCAGACGATGCAATATGGTTTTAAACTTGTCCAACATATACTCTTGTTAACAAATGGCTCATGGATGATTTAAAATAAAAAAAAATGGGATGAAAGTGCTTTTGTCTTCCTTTGCAACTCGTAAAAATAGCAATAGTCAAGCAATAATGAAACCTTCATTTGTTAGCTTAAGGTTTTTAATCGCCACTCAGCAGAGTAAAAACATACATGTGGCAAATGTAATGACTTTCATGAATAATCTTAATCTCAACACTTTCTTGATAGCCATCAGAATGAGAATCATTTTTATTTTCTGTATTTTCTCTTGTGCTTTTGAGACATAAAACCATAAAAACAATTGTGCTAATGCCGCTACGTTTTTTAAGAAGACAATTGTGCAGATGATGCTGAGATTTCAAGAAATGTTGAGCAACACGAAATTACAAGTCGAAGCAGTCTGGCGCAGTGACCATTGTACAAATGGTGCAGATGCTACTCAGGCACATGAGTGGCCAGAGCTGGTCACCAACGGATATGCAGGTAGTGCTGAATGGTGAGTGGACAAATAATGGATAATTGGACCGACAGCGATGTGACTACAATCTGAAGACAATGGCCAACTGTTTAAGAAGTTGATGGCAAGAGGGAAGAATCTGTGTCCTGTGTTGACTGCTTTTAACGTGGTCTACTCAGAATGACACAGCACACCATGTACATGCAGTAACCATATCTGTTGTAGTACAAATACTTAGCTGTGAAAGGTATCCTGGTGACACGGGGCATAAAATATAATGAAAAATGGAAAGAGGAGGAGGAGAACAAGAAAAAATAGAAGACGAAATAGAAGAAGGTAGGCTAACTGTTAGCTTCTGTGATAACCTCATTGGTTGGACTGGGTTCTCCCTGTCATTTGTATTTCAACACAACTGGCTGCTCTTGATTGGCTGTAATTGCGGTTCACATCACAATCATCGAGTCCACACGCAAGGATTTGTGAGTGGAAATAAACAGATTCAACATTTACAGACAATAACAGTGCAAGATGATCTTTCAAAGGTATCCAATAAACAGGGCTTTGCTGACTTTAATGGAAATTGGGTCGTCTTCGAAACAGGCGTGACCCTACTTGACTTAAATGGCCAACATAAAAAGGCTTGGCTGTAAAGTGTTGTTCGACCACTACTCAGAGCAAAGGTTAAGCCAAAAGAACTCAGTGGAGGCCAAAGATGGAGAATTGAATAGATGTACACGACTGACCACAGTTGTATCTCGTGTCTGGCAAGTCCTGTACGTGTGTTGCAGAGTGAGGTGTGGAGCAAGGGGTGGAGGGGAAAAAGTGAGCTGCAGACTTAGGAACAGATTGCCGGTATTCAATTTGGTGTGTGTTGTACACAGTGTGCAGGAGTGGAGTTTGGATTAGAGACTGATTAAGAAGCTTATTCTAAACCTGTTGTTTTTCTTGAAACTCTATTTTTCATCTGACCAAGATTTTTTGGCCAATTCTGTGTACACTTGGAACTGTACAAACAATTTGGGGAAAGTGATTTTCTAATTACCGTCTTCTTGCTGCTTGACTGGCAGTCACTGGACAGCCATCTTTGGACCAGAACCACGTCCATTATTAGAACAGCATGACTTAACTGTTTGTGATGTCACTTTGTGTGGCTGAGCATGCAGCAGAAAGAGTGATGATGGGAATCATTGTGAATTGTGACGGGAATGATGTCAGATTAGATGTAGTCATGATAGAAAATTATTCAGATTTTTTTGCCACAACAGTACAAGCTATCACAGTATCGACGTAGCAGAAGGAAAATATGATGGAAATTTGAAATTAAATATCTGGCAGCAAAAATTGAATTTTCTCTCTCTATATATATATATCACGGGGGGGGGGTTGAATCTCATCTTCCTTTGCGTGCTCTGTGATTGCACTGTTTTTTTCCCGGGTACTCTGGCTTCCTTCCACAGTACAAATAGATGCATGTTATGTGCTCTGTGATGGCTGGCGACCAGTCCAGTGTATTGCCTGCCTCTCACCTAAACTCAGCTGATGTAGGTTGAAGCTCACCTGTCTACTTAATGAGGATAAGAGGAATAAAAAAATAAAAGAGAGATGGAGACTGTCACTGTCACTTGTAATTCAATAATGAATAAATACGGTAAGTAACTAAATTAGATTTATGTAGAATCTTCCAAAGAGAGCACTCAAAAAGTGCTTTAGAGAGATTATACCATCATACATACAGTATGTGAAATACATAATCATAATATTTTTGTAATACAAGAAAAAGCACCAAAACATCAAAAGAAATCTAAATTGAAAAAAAGTAAACCAATGTAATGTTATTGGAATGTCTGCCAACCGCTTTTTAGAACTGGCCACTGAAGAAACACATCTTAGCTTAGAAGGAAGTTTATTCTACAATGTGTCATAGTTTACGTGTTGAAAGTTAATTTTCCAAGTCAGATGTCCACACGTGCCCCATGCGAGATACAAGAAGGCATGCTTGGATATTTTGCTGTAAGAGAACCTCATCGTACATTCATCATACGAGCCAGCAGGCCTCTTCCTCATTAATGAGCCTCTAGAACAATGGATAAAAGGTCTTCCCAGAGGAGTGGAACCTCCATGTATTGTTTTCTTCTTTTTTTTGTTTTTGTTTTACTACCTGTGTGTCTCATGGCCAGTGGTACCAGTACTTGTTTTCAGATGTGTTAGTCACAAGATGAAAAGGTCTGCTGTGCCTGCTACCAGTTGGAGATGATAGCGTCCAGGTGGAACTTCTCTTTGGAGCTTTTTTTTATTTTGTGATAACAACAAGGCTGAGAATGTTCCACAAATTATGACTGGAATTGGGTCCAAGGAGAACGGTGCATGGCACGACACAGTGTGGTGACTAACGCCTACTGTTTTAGGAGAGTAGTGTATGTGTGTGTGTGGGGGGGGTGTCTTTCTTGTACAGCCCCGAAAAACATTCCTGAGGTTAGACACACACACACTCCCTCACGCCTCCCAGACAGCACTGTGACTTCAAGATGGGAGGGGGGCTCATTGGTAGCTGATTGTATTGGAGGCAGCCTGTTATTCTCCCTTCTTTCCTGTCTCGACCGAGATTGTCTCATCCTACCTACTCAATAGTCCCGGTTTAGATGCAGACACTTGAAGCTGCCTGTGAAAAAAAACTTTTCATTAGTTCTTTTCTTTTGGCACAAAATTTGCAAGCAAATGAAATCTTGCATCAATCAATTTTGTATACCGCGGATCAACGCCGAGCTCACAATTACACAGAATGTAGTTGTTGTAAAAAGTGAGAGCCCAACACGTGTCTCTCTTCACTCCCTTTTTAGGGTAATGGGAGAAGGTGAAGCTCAAAGAGTATTGTTTCGAGAATGTACAATCTTTTCCGTAATTTAGTTTTGGTCATTGTTGTTGTATTCATATATCGGGTGCTGGAAATGGGAGCTACATACTCGGGCCTTTTTGGGCAGTTTTAAAGGCCTCATTGCCTCATTTACGAGCCTGTCACCACATATTATGCAGACCGGGCCTGATGTGTGAGAGTCATCAGAAGCGCTAAACCAGGGTTTGAGGTCAAGCTGCTGATATTGTCTCCTAGTGTAGTTTTTCTCTTCTTGAAACTTGTTGGTTCTTTGTCACTTCCATCGTTTGATATTTTCCTCTTTCAGAAGAATCTGTTTTCTCGCCTTTTATTCATTTTTTGTTAGCTTGTGTCCCTACTTTCTTACTAGCGAGTCATGTGATCAAGATGAGTAGTTTCACATGTAGTGATGCATAGGCATATGCGTCTAATTTTGAAACTTTTTTCAGATTCTGGTGACCAATCAAATATTTTGGGGGTTAGTCAGCAGGGGTTAGTCAGCATCTTCACTCCTAGCAGCTCCTGGCCATCTGTGTTTCCATGCTCCTGGTCAATATCCTGAGTCTTTCTAGAGCTACTTTTAGATTCGCTTGAATTCTTTTCGTTGGAACGCTTAGTTGTAAGCATTGAAGTGAAGTCTTTTGATTTTTGAGACCTTTATTAAGACCATTTGAGACCATTTTGAGACTTACATTCATTTTGATTTAATATTACAGAAAAGCCTGAACCCTGAGTATTCGATTGCTGATTGCCTATTCTGACACTTTATAACCATAGATAGACCCCAAACTATGATCACAGAAGAGTACATTTTTATTTCAAACTGATCTGTTAAAAATAAATGGCTGATTTTAAAAAAGAAAAACTTACTCTGGAAGTACTCGTATGTCTGGACCTGTTGTGGAAACTGTCATTTAAAATATCAACCCAGGCTGAAACTTAGGTCCTCTCCAGAATGCAAGGATTGTTTCTCAGTTGAGGTTTGACATACTTTCTTGACACCATTTCCTTTTTAGTCAGTCCTTTGGGGTTATCTTGAAGCATTTTGTGGATTTTAATAAAAAAAAAAAAAAAAAAAAAAAAAAAAAGCACAAAACAATGAACAGTGTTTTAGCCAATAGCTGGGGATAGGTTTCCCAGTGAAGAGGTGAATTTGTTAATAGCTAAACACGATTACACCCACTTAATTGTTATTATTGATTGGTGTCTTCCTCTATTGAATGGAAGGGGTCTGACGTCACGTGAGAGGAAAACGGGGCTCGCTCCCACTTCCTGCTCTCCTGCAAGTCTCCAGCTGCGACGGCGTACTCCTCAGGGAGCGGCAGAGGAAGACTGGCAACATGTAGATTACAAGGCATAGAGAGCAGAAGGGATGTATGCACCACTGAGCTCAGCGCCTGTGTGCACCCACCGAAGCCGGCACTTTGTAGAGGAAATACTACTCAAGAGCTAATTGTGGGAAGTGAGCACATAATGAAGTGACTTTTTAGCGGGGGTCTGCTGGGTGATTAAACATAGAGCAAGGCCATTTTATCATTGCTTACAGGCATTCCAGACAAAAAGTCTGAGGCTTCAAATGAAGCCCAACCTCCTTTTCAATGGGAACAAATGCCGTTTTCTATTTATCCCGCCGTCCGGTCGGTACATGACTGGAAATAGCTGCACTTTTTGTCAGACAAGATCACCCATTGCACAGTTGCTGAGACCAAGTTTAGTGAACCTATTCTCAATCTGTGCAGTGAGAAAGTCAAGGATGATGTTTTTTTTCCCCCTCCTTCCTCATCTTCATTGAGAAGAAGTCGGCTCAGGCCAACATCTTTCCAGTGGAAAGTTTAGTCCGTAATTTTGGTGCAGCTGAAATGTACCCGCCTTCATTTGGATGCGGCGCTGTCCCGGCCAAGCTTTCAGTTGTGGTCGCGAGGATGTTGAACATGGAGGGATGGAGCTTGGCTTATTGAGGGGTAATGATCAGGTTGAGCTTAGGCGACTTCATAGCGCAGAGCTTGATGAAAAGACTAGGAAAAAATGCATTTCTTCACACAGCTGCAAAACTCATAATGGAAGATTCCGTTTCACTGCAAAGCACGGCCATCGTCAAAGCTGTGACAAGACGCACTTAGCTTTCATATGGAATGACAAGACACAGCTATTTTCCTTCTTTCCATTTCTCCTTCTATTAAAAAACAGCAATTTGACTTCAACACAATGTAGGTTATTGCTTGTGGCCCCTAGTTGAAAGAAAAGGGGGAAAAACTTAGTACTAAACAATCAAGTCCCCAATAAAGTCCTATTCTGTTTCTATGTGACTGTCTTCATATGTGCCTCGTGACTAGTTAATTCAGGGTGTGGTCTCCCAAAATCACCCGGGATAACCTCCAGCTTCTAATAACGAGAGAAAAATATTGTAAAGTTAAGATACTAGAATTATACTATTAAAAGTCATTCTTCTTTTTCTTTCGACTTGTCTCGTTAGGGGTCACCACAGTAAAATTGTCTGATATATATAATGTGAAATAAGTCCCACAATGATAAAAAGTCATTGTTTTAATGCATGAATCTCAGATGGCCCACATTTCATTGCTCGCAAAACGTATACTGAAGTGTCACTTGTCAAGATCAATGAACACGTATAGTCCCAAGTAATAGTACAACTTGATTCTGATAAGTTATTTTAGAATTCACTCTAAAATCAAATATAAAACATGGATCAGAAAGAAAGAAACAGTGAATGTGTACTCGCTTATGGGCGGTCACCACTGAAAAGATAGCAGACAATTTTTAAAATATTCCCGGATTTCCCTGCCTTTCTCTCCAGAACTACAAATTATCCAGTTGTGGCCCTGCCCTTGAACAATGCCACATGTTTCAAGTGCGGAGGCTTAATAGGAGGCTCCCCGCACGCTCCTCGCTCATCAACTGGTGCGGCGGTGGCTGCCTGCACAGGAAATGAAGCAGAGGATGTGGCATGTTAGGAGGCGCAGAGCCGTGAAGACAGGATGGGGGGAGTGCTTGAAAATGTGACTCGTGACATCACGGGGTGAGGTGGCTGCCTTTTGCCGATGGCGATGTATTGATGCAGTCATGTCCATCTATTCTTCCCTTTCCTATTCTCACGAGGGTGCCACCCATCGACATTTCACAAAAATACATTGTGAATTCTCAAAGATTAGATGATATTATATAATAACCTGGATATTACCCCCCTCCCCCAAATGAATACAACGGTTCATACAAAACCACTGTCTATTCATGGTTTTCTATCCACAAATTCACTTGTTTGTGTGTTTTTCTGTGGAACCTAAACTCAGCTGTTTGATTAAAATCCCTCACCTATTAGCACTTTTCTGCCCTTTTCTATAAAGCTTTAATTTTCCACGAGCTAGTGCAAAAGCCCTGTTTAATAGGAAAGTAGTAATTGCTGTCAATAACGTATGTTCAATTGATCCATCTTTTCTGTGGGACTATAATCTTTATCTGTCAGGGAGGCGCTATGATTCTGCCGTTTTGTTAGTGGAAGTAATAGAGGCTTCACTTCATGTCCATGTGTATTCACGCATTTATTTTTTAAATGAAATCATCGATAATCCATTTATTCTAGTGGTGATGATGTGAGGCGAGTTTGAAATGATGTGGGGGTGTTTTGGGGTCATCATTTCTGGTATATTGCATTTCAAGTTTTTATGTCGTAACATTTTGGGGGTGCATCAATTACTTGGGTTGCAAGTTCTTAATGGGATTGAGATCTGGGTATGAACATCATTTGCCCTTCTATCTTCAAAGCAGGATTTCATTTTTTTATATAATGACTAGTTATTCCGGGCCAAAATGTCATTTTGCTTCCTTGCTGACATCGCAGCTTTGTTGGGACATAACGATGGCGGTGATTGAGAGGGATCACTTTGGTGTGAGTCGGGCTTGTCGGAGTGCAGGCCAACACACGAGGCAGGCAGCCATCATGGCAGTTCCAGTCCAACAATGAATACATTGACTCACAAGGCTTAAGTTGTCCAAGAGGGCAGTAAGGGGAGAAGAGTGGTATGTAAGGTCTGCAGCTCCCAAGCGAGTGGCCGCACTCGGGTTACCCAAAGATTTGCGAGGCCCACAGAGACTTGCTTGACTTGTGACCAATATAATGCGAGCAATCATTTGAACACATTTTCACGCTACACAGCATAGCCTCGGATCTACTGTATATTGTAAGGGCCTCACATGTCGCGTTGGGAAAGTACAATTATACTGTTGTTTTGTCTGTGTAAATTAAATAAGATTGAGTACAAAATCACAAAAATGATTCCAGGTCTGAATGTGACTGCTCCGGACTACGTGGAATTTGTTGCGTTTATTCTTGTTTTTTTCCAACACATTTGAAAATGATTAAGGCTGTTGTATATTTAGTCCATTAAAATATTTTCGTAACGTGGAACACAGTCGTAGTCTAATAAACCTGTATCAGTACAATCTTAGGAAAAGCCATTTTTTCATTTGGACACAATATATTTACAAGTGAATCACAAATGTCTAAAAACTGCACACAGTATTAGAAAGAAAGAAAAACAGTACCATCTGTCCCACTAGCCCTTAATATAGAATCCCCATCGGTCTATTGTTTTTCCATATAATTTTTGTCAAGTTTTTTAAACTGTCAACAGAAAACAGCAACAGCAACTGTCTAAATGTTTTCTGTCCAGGCCCCACAATCCTCCCTACAGGCCATGACATTCTAGCGACTGACTCCGTAGCTGAGGTCACCCTGGACACCACAGAAGCCAACAAAGAGCTTGACGTGGTCACTGGTCCTCTGACAACCCACCCAGTGACCATTGAACAACAAGATGTGATGGAGGTCACGACCGAAGCGCCCTCTCCTCAGGTGACGCACAGCACTGAGGAGAATGAAGTTGAAACCGATAGCCCCGCTCCGGCTGCTCCGGAGGCCCCTGAACTCCTTAACACTGAGCCCCCTGTTGTGGAGAATGTCCCCACGCAGGCTCCTGAAGATGCTGAGGTCATCCCTCAGTGGACGGAAGCTGTCAAGACTGACACGTTCAACGAGGTGGTTGTGGAAGATGACACAGATGGTAAGCAATGAATCAGCGAATGAGGCGGACAATTCGTAATGGTGCTACGCAAAAGAATCACTGCCAAAGTTCACACACAGTTCAGTTTTGGAATTTTTAGCTCAATACAATTGCATTTCATCTTGAAGAACCATTTGTTTTTCATCTTTTACCAAAATTCTTATTTAACTGTGCAATACAGTACTGTGTAGTTATTTTCCTCTATTTGAGTGCAGTGTTACTGATCAAACTGGATAATGTATTTTAATCTAGGGAAGGTTGGTGATAGAGAGATAAGCATTTTTTCCCAGGTGGCTCTTGTTGGAAAATGTTTGCGATTCACTGTCCTAACACTTTGACCTCTGTCCTACAGAAGGTCTGAGCTCAGGCCAGGTTGTCGGCATCGTGATTGGCGCTCTTTTAGCAGTGGTCATCGTCATCTCTGTGGTGGTTGCTGTCGTTAAGAGGATGGGAAAATACACGTGAGTACCTTGCCTCAACTTCAAAACATTGTTGACTGGATGACAAAATGCTTTGGTTTTTGGTGGTATTCCTTGTTCACAGGTGACAAATTCGCTTATACCTAGCTATTTGCTGAAAAACATAAAAGTTGTGCTCTTTGGGAAACAACCCAATACAGTGAAGAAAATAAGTATTTGAACACCCTGCTATATTGCAACTTCTCCCACTTAGAAATCATGGAGGGGTCTGAAATTTTCATCGTAGGTGCACGTCCACTGTGAGAGAGATAATCTAAAAAGAAAAATACGGAAATCACAATGTATGATTTTCTTAATGATTTATTTGTGTGATATAGCTGCAAATAAGTATTTGAACACCTGAGAAAACCAATGCTAATATTTGGTACAGTAGCTTTTGTTTGGTCAAACATTTCCTGTAGTTGTTCACCAGGTTTGCACACACTGCAGGAGGGATTTTGGCCCACTCCTCCACACAGATTTTTTCTAGATCAGACAGGTTTATGGGCTGTCACTGAGAAACACGGAGTTTCAGCTCCCTCCAAAGATCTTCTATTGGGTTTAGGTCTGGAGACTGGCTCGGCCACGCCAGAACCTTGATATGCTTCTTACGGAGTCACTCCTTGGTTTTACTGGCTGTGTGCTTCGGGTCATTGTCATGTTGAAAGACCCAGCCATGACCCATTTTCAATGCTCTGACTGAGGAAAAGAGGTTGTTCCCCAAAATCTCACAATACATGGCCGCTGTCAACCTCTCCTTAATACAGTGCAGTCGTCCTGTCCCATATGTAGAAAAACACCGCCAAAGCATGATGCTACCACCCCCATGCTTCACAATAGGGATGGTGTTCTTGGGATGGAACGCATCATTCGTCCTCCTCCAAACACAGTGAATGGAATTATGACCAAAAAATTCCATTTTGGTTTAATCTGACCAGAGAATTTTTTCCCATGACTCCTCTGTATCATCCAAATGGTCATTGGCAAACTCAAGACGGGCCTTGACACGTGCTGGTTTAAGCAGGGGAACCTTCCGCCCCATTCATGATTTCAAACCATGACGTCTTCGTGTATTACCAACAGTCACCTTGGAATCGGTGGGCCCAGTTCTTTTCAGGTCATTGACCAAGTCCTGTCGTGTAGTCCTCTGCTGATTCCTCACCTTTCTAAGGATCATTGAGACCCCACGAAGTGATATCTTGCATGGGTCTCCACTCCGATTGAAATTAACCGTCATGTTTAGCTTCTTCCATTTTGCAATGATTGCTCGAACAGTGGACTTTTTTCACCAAGCTGCTTGCCGATTTCTCCGTAGCCCTTTCCAGCCTTGTGGAGTTGTACAATTTTGTCTCTCGTGTCTTTGGACTTCTCTTTGGTCTTTGAGTCTCACTGATTGTATGGGGTGGACAGGTGTCTTTATGCTGCTAACGACCTCACACATGTGCATCTGATTCAGAATAATACATAGAGAGGAGGTAGACTTTTATAGGCGGACTAACAGGTCTCAGAGGGTCAGAATTCTATCTTATAGACAGGAGTTCAAATAATTATTTGCAGCTGTATCACACAAATCGTTAAAAATCATACATTGTGATTTCTGGATTTTTCTTTTTAGATTATCTCTCTCACAGTGGACATGCACCTACGATGAAAATGTCAGACCCCTCTGTGGTTTCTAAGTGGGAGAACTTGCAATATAGCAGGGTGTTCAAATAGTTGTTTTCTTCACTGTATGTCAGAAGATGCTGACAAAGCCCAGTGGAAATCACAAGTGGTGTCAAAGAAATATGTTGAAGTGCTGCATCTTGACTGAGAGAAAAGCTTTGAATGTCAGATAGGAACTAAATTTAGCCGGGTCGTTAACAGAAATTCTGGGCAGACTCTACTGCGTCCATGCACACTTTTGTCCATTGTAATCCCTTCTGTGATCCAACTTCCCCACCCCCATATGATACCTTCCGCTCCTCCTTCACACTACAGCAGGAGTCACCAACCTCTTTGACGCTGAGGGCTACTTCGTAAGCGCAGATCGTATGAAGAGCTGACATGACCTTTTTGGGGCAAACCTCAAAGTTCATTATACATAAAATACCCATCCATCCATTTTCTAAGCCGCTTATACTCATGAGGGTTGCAGGAGTGCTGGAGCTGTAGAGCAGTGGCCTGCAATTGGCTGACAACCCGTTCAGTTTCAGGTTCATTGGCTTTCACCCGAGGATAGCTGAGATAGATTCCAGCACACCCGCAACCTTAGTGAGGATATTCAGTACAGAAAATGGATGGATGGATGGATGGATGGATGGATGGATGGATGGATGGATGGAGTTGTCAATAATTGGACATCTGATCACAAACATGATCATTAGTCCTGAGTGAACGTAATCCTCTAATTTTGATTTCCCTATGGCCAAGTGTCAACATCAAGCATTTCCCTGTAATTGTCTATTTCTGACCTGTTTCTAGAATTCTGTTGAAAAAATGTTTTCTTTGGCTTCCAAAGGGACAAATAAAAGTCAGGCAAATGTATTTATACTCTCATACATTCGTGTTGTTCTGTTCTTTAGCACACATAACACACGCCACAACACAATACATAAACTTGACAGATGGCCTCCTAACAGTAATAGCTGAACTGCACACGTATCGCTGATGACCCTCAGGGTCAACTTACAAAACCCCTCACCAACCATACTCTCTTACTGCTAAAGAAAGAACCCTTGGAATCTTACCTCCTAGGTGACTGTTTCTCTCCTTCTCTTCCTCAGCCCTTGAAGAATAAGACGAAGACGGCCAAGCAGCAGGAGCCGTCAAAGTTCTGGAAAATCTGAACTACTGAACTGTGACGTTGTATACAATCATTAAAACGAACCAACAAAAAAATAATTGTAACGCCAGAACCTAATGATTCTAAGCAGGACTCAGAACTGTTGCCCAAAGAAAAAGATGTGAGGGTAGTCTGTGTGCACAGCATGTATGATTTGTACTGTATATAAGACAGAGACATCCCGCTGATTTTACCTCCATGACGCCAACGCCAATGGAGGGATTGATATTAACACAATGAGCAAAGGAATTTCACAATAAGATGTGAACTGGCATCAGCGCTCTAGTGATGTACTGTAGTGATTAGATTAGTTTACATGGGTGTGTGTGTGTGTGTGTGTTTTCTTAATTTTTATTCTGGGATGGGGAAACTTCCATTGCCAGTTTGTGAGCTAGGCTATGTCCTGGTCCAAGAAAACTGACATTAAGATTATAGAAATAAATAAAAAGGAGCCTACCAATTTGCATTCCGGGGTAGTGTGAATGCTTAAATTGTAGTTTACAATGCGGAAAGATAAACACATTTCTTTAACGACAGTGGAAAACATTATGGAGTGCCATACTTGTGTTTGTATGTTAGTTAGCAGGCTACTTCCTGGTTCAAGAAGATTGACAAGAGTTGGGATTAACCAAAGCAGACTCTAAAAAAATACTATGCATTCAAGTGTGAGGAAAATGCTTTCGTCAGGATTCACACGGCAAAAAGAGACAGTAATGTCTTTAACAAAAGCTAAAAACAATATAGTGTGCCATATTTGTTTGTTTTTTAGTCATCATTCTACGTACTTCTTGGTTCAAAAATTACGCAAGATTTAAGGGAAGCTAAAATGGACGCTACCAATTTTATGATAAGGGGAAGTATCAATCATGACTCAAATGGCAAGCACAGAAAATATCATGGAATTTGTGTGTCTGCTCATTGGCTAGAGACTTCTCCCCGGTTGTAAAAGAATGACGTAAGACTTTAGGAATTGACATAAAGGACCCTACCAATTTACGTATTCATGCTAGTAAAATGCTTCTAATGTGATTTAGAGGGCAGAAAGGCAAATCCATTTCCTTCACAAAAGTGAAAACCATGTGATGTCAAATTTGTGTTGATTCCTTAGTTATTAGCAGTCCACATCCTGGTTTAAGAAGGCTCAGAGAAGACTTTAGGTTAACCCAAAACAATCTGTTACAAGGAAGAAGTCGATATTGACTCAAATGGCAAAAGGAGAAATGATATAGAGTGTTGAATTTGTGTGTGCATGTGTGTGTGTGTGTGTCGTTCTGTTTGTGAGCTTGCAGGCCACTTCCCTGTAGGAGAGGACTTTAGATAGAGAGAAGAAGGGCTCAAGCGTGATACAACTCTATCCATTCTAAAGCGATGGGAACTTTGCTTTCGTGATTCAAATGCAAAAAAAAGTAGCAAATACATGAATGAAAACAGGCACCACGGTTGTCGGAAATGTTTAGGTCGTTGGCATCACAGTTCTGAGGATGGGGGTTTAAATCCCGACCCCGCCTGTGTGGAGTTTGCATGTTCTCCCCGTGCCTGCTCGGGTTTTCTCCAGGCCCTCCGGTTTCCGACATCCCAAAAACATGCATTCATTGGAGACTCTAAATTGCCCCTAGATATGATTGGGAGTGCGAATGGTTGTTTGTTCCTATGTGCCCTATGATTGGCAGGCAACCAGTTCAGGGTGCACCCTGCCTCCTGCCCGAAGATAGCTGGTATATTGATTGCTAAGCAAAATGGAAGACGAATAAATGAATGAATAAATGAAAACATTGTGGAAGTTTGTTTTCAAGAAGTCTACTTCTTGCTTCAAGGAGAATAAAATGGGCTAGAGCAAAAACGGGAAGTGTGTTGATTTATATTCTAGGGAATGTTTGCTCTCGTGTCTCAAAAAGCAAAATGAATAAAAGAAAACATCTGTAACCAAGCAACCAGGAAAGAGAAAATTAGTGAATAAGTAACGATGGTTACAAATTTGACCTCTCACGACTCCATTATCACCGATGTTGCGCTTGCGTCAACTCGCGTTAGTGACAAGGAGACATGCAGCACATCCAGACCAATTAGCAACCATTTCTTCATTTATCCTGAGTCGCTGACGTTCCATTGCCCAACTGTATAAAGCACTTGGTGCATAAATGGCCTGAGATAGTCCAGAGTTGAATTATGGTAAAAAAACAAACAAACAAAAAAAAAAAAAACGTGACATTCTCAATCCTTTGACACTGACATCTAAAAAATGCCCAATTCATATGTGATATTTAGCAGAAGGGTTTGCGCCACTGACATTGGTAGATTAGAGCCGTGTTAGAGGGCATGATCAATGTGAACCGACTGTACTTTTTCAATTGACACCTCTTCTTGAAAACAAATTGCTATACTGTTGAAGATTCACACATATCCGCTGTTGTAGTCGCTGATAAGCGGAATGGCCGTTCAGTCTTCAAACTGAGTTGAAGTGGAACAGGCCTGCTTTGTTCTCTTTTTTCTATGCATAAAAGGGTGTACAAATAATTAATTCTCCGCTTGGCTTTGCTTGCTTTACAAAACTTGCGTAATGTGCACTGAATGATGTAATCATGAATGAATAGGCTTTAAGACACAGCAAATGTTTGCAACGACGTGTTTTGTTTTTCCATCCTCTTGCTTTGCCATGTGCCATTATTACCAACAGATGTAATGTGTGCTGTCTGACTGATTTAAAGTCTTTTATTTAATTCCTTTCTGTTCATATTGTTTCAATAAAATAAAATAAAAATCATAAAAACAGCAAAGCATCACCTTTTGTGTGTTTGAATCGCTTCTTCAAATCCTCGTCCTATTATTAATTATACCGAGATCAGACAACAAGATTTCAGCCCCTCTACAGGCCCAGTTATCGTGGCCAATTTCCCAGAATAGGCCTGATGTTTTGTCAGGAACAACAAAATTTCTTGTAGTGTGACAATTCACGACCAAGGATTTGTCCCTATGTTAGCTCTACATTGCCGAAATAAAAAGCCTACTAGTTTTTTTGGATGGATCCATGTAGTGTGACAACCTGATGTTGACCAAGAGAATTACATATTGTGAGTGGCCCATTGCCTCCCATTGACATATGTTCACATACTTTTAAAATAAGGCTCACAAGCATGTAACAAAATGTTATGTTTAACTCCACAGTCCCGGATTTCACACCGAGATAGTACATTTGTGAGTAAATTGAGATCAGATCATAATTGTTTTAGTGTACAGTATAAGGTTTTTGTGCATTTTTTATTTAGTGTTGCCCTATCAGATTTTTCTGTCCCATGGCTTCAGTAAAGTTTGGGGAACACTGTTGGAAGGAATTCTGTGGTAGTTTTTTTCTTGCGTATAACGCATATTTTTTCCTCCAAAAATTGTCAAATGTCAATAGTGCACATTATATATGTATATATAATATGGTATGGGGGGGGGCTTTGGTATTTTATAAATCTATGCTGTCATCAAGAGGTTGTGAAAAAGCTGTACACTTTAATTCCAGTATACCACTGCCACCTAGAGGTTATGAAAAAGGTGTAGCCAACACTTGATTCTAATACGACAGGGGTACTTATGACTGTACTTATGACTGCATGGGCTGCATCTACCATACGCTTGTGGTCATACTTTTACATACCCAGGCAGTATTTGTGAAATGTATTTAGATTTTTTAATCTGACTGAACAATGACCATCATTAATTTCTTTATGGTAATTTTAATTTAATGATAATGCTTTTCCTAAATCCATCCATCCATTAGCGGAGCCACTCATCTTCACAAGGGTCGCGAAAGTGCTGTAGCCTACCCCAGCTATCAAAGGGCAGGAGGCGGGGTACACCCTGAACTGGTTTCCAGCCAATCTCAGGGCACACAGAGAGAGACAACAGTCACACTCACAATAACACCTAAAGGCAATTTAGAGTGTCCAATCAATGCATGTTTTGGGGATGTGGGAGGAAACCAGAGAAAACCCACACAGGCACAGTGAGAAGATGCAAACTCCACACAGCTGGGGTTGGGATTTTAACCCCGGTCCTCAGAACTGTGAGACAGAAACTCTAACCAGTTGTCCACCCTGCTACCTTTTCTGAAATCCTTAATAGATTCATTCAATTTGTGTTTTGACTGGTCTTTCTTTAAAGAATTGTATACAGCTTACAAATTCTGCTTGGGTAATGAAACATATGAGCACAACTGTGTGTTTTCTCATTTACTCAAAAGTAGGAGAGTAAATCTAAAAATAAAAGCAAATAGATAAAACAAAGCATTAGGTGTTCAAATAAAGTGCTTAACTTCAAAATCTTCTTCTTTTTCTTTCAGTTTGTCCCATTAGGGGTCGCCAAAGCGTGTCATCTTTTTCCATTTAAGCCCATCTTGTGCATCCTCCTCTCTAACACCCACTGTCCTCATGTCCTCCCTCACAACATCCATCAACCTTTTCTTTGGTCTTCCTCTCGCTCTTTTGCCTGGCAGCTCCATCTTCAGGACCCTTCTACCAACATACTCACTCTCTCGCCTCTGAACATGTCTAAACCATTGAAGTCTGCTCCCTCTCACCTTGTCTCCAAAGCATCCAACATTGGCTGTACTTTAAAAAACTAACAAAACACAGATATTTTGTGTTTTGATACGTGCTGAAGTAAAATCATGCTTTGTAAAAATGCGTTATATATACTGTAGGTAGAACGGTTTTCCAGAGTTTTGAGGTCAAATTTGGGGGTGCATATTATACACGGGTGTGCATTATACATGAGAAATTACAGTAGTGTGAATCTCGTGACACTTTCCGCCTCCACATAGTGGCACTTGATCATCTCCGTCCACGGTGGCAGCACATATGTACTTCATTTTTGCATTTGTGTGACATATGGGAATTGATAAAACTCAATTGATAAAAACTTGAAATATTTGCAATTTAGTATCACCAGTCCATCTACTGTACACATGCTTCAAGTTTTGGTAGTTTTTTTTTTCAAGAACACTTGCAAATGACCACAATCACCTGAAAACGTTGCCTCGACACCAAAACAGAAGACTTCACGTGTCTTTTGAAACCCAATAATTTCAAGACGGCTTTTGCCCTGCAAAAAACTCTCGTGCCTAATAACCTGGCTCGTTTCAGGGTGCCGCCAAATTTGGCAGGGCAAGCAGCCGTTGAGTCAGTTAGACCCGCTGGGCTGCATTGACGGTTTGGTGTGTTTTCGTTCTCTTTTTAATATCGTGTTGTGGACATTTTTATATGTTGCCGTTGGGCCGAGGCAGGGCACCAACAGTCGGCTGTGAGTGGCACAGTGATGCTCTGTGTCTGCAGGCTCCCCTCTGTGGTTTTAGGCAGCCGCCCAATGCCGTGGGCCAGCGTCATGACTGCCTTGAGCTCAGCCTCTCTCCTCACACCGCAGGGAACAATGGAGGCTTTTCACAGGGGCAGATGTGAAGGGGATGCACTCAAGCTCAACTCTTTAACTAAAAAAAAAAAAGGGGTGGGGTAGGGGAGCATGTGGGGGGGGGGGTTCTGTGCATCACGACAGGGTGGAGTCACTTCCTGGGTGGGCTCGTCGTCAAACGTTTGTACAAATGTTCTCATAGAGCTAAGCTTATTTTATGTAAAAACAAACAACAGTCCCATCATAACGCCGGTAAATGTGCACACCTCGGTCAGATTTTCAACACGGGTTTATGCATGTAGATACATCTATTTAATTACAAAATGCAGTGTTTTTGTGGTGTTGTGCGTAAAAATATGTGCAAAAGCTCACCATAATTGTGGCCAGTACGTTGTGCATGCTTTCTTTCTTTCTTTCTTTCTTTTCTTCCTTTCTTTCTTTCTTTCTTTCTTTCTTTTTCTTTCTTTCTTTCTTTCTTCTTCTTTCTTTCTTTTTCTTTCTTTCTTCTTGTTTCTTTCTTTTTCTGTGTATGTGCATGCGTTTACAGGCCACTGCCTGTTATTCTAGAGTGGGAATAAATTGCTCTTCCTCCAGTTATTTAAACAAGGCAATTAGTTTATCTGAAACCAAGTGATCACATGTACGTGTACATATTATGTTTTTGGTGCTTTAGAGTTAACTTTGTGGCGCTGGTTTTCTCTTAGCACTCCAGTTTCCTCCCACATCCCAAAAACATGCATTCAGTGGAGACGCTAAATTTCCCCTGGGCGTGATTGTGAGTGCGGCTGTTTGTCTCCATGTGCCCTGTGATTGGCCGGCAATCAGTTCAGGGTGTACCCTGCCTCCGGCCCGATGACAGCTGGGATTGGCTCTATCACTCCCGTAACCCCTGTAAGGAAAATCAGCTCAGAAAATGTATGTATGTATGGATGGATGGATGGATGTCAACTAATTGATCAATGTTTGACCACTGGATTGTATATTAAAAGAGTCCTCACACATGTGTCACATCTACAAAACTAAATAAAGAAATAAATGTGATTTATGATAGATACAAGTAAGACATATCTTCTGTTCATTACACACACACACACACACACACACACACACACACACACACACATACACACACTCATTCATCAAAATCTATCATTTCACACACAAACCTGCTGTGGATAATCTTTAATGGCAATTTTAGGTCAACCGTGACCAAATTTGTGATTTATACTTAGAAGTGTGTTTAAACTCTTTTTATTATGACCAATAATAATGCAATTTACACTGTATGTTGTAATGTTTTCTAACTTGACTTCTGACTGAAGAAATGTTTTTATAATTTCCTGCCCAGAAAAGAAAAGAAAAAAGTCAACCCAGAGCGAGCAGTTGCAGTGCAGTACTGTGCATGCCACGTAGTTGTCCTGGTATGTAATCTATTGTAAGTGGAGGGTGCGTACCTTTAGGAAGTGGCACATGTAAGGCCCACTCGACGTACAAAATATCATCCCACTGACTCACACTGGTGGGTAGAAGGGGAGAGGGTCACCCCCACCCAAAGGTGGTGTAGCACCCGCAGAGGTGGTAAGTGAAAACATGGAAGCCGCAGGGAAATGCGCTTGCGGTGTGTGGCAGTGACTCTGTAGGCAGCGGAGGTAGGATGCTGCGGGTTTGGTATGCGGGGAATCCGTACGCTCTGTCTGGGCGTTTGGTGTCTTGCTTTATGGAGCATCGCTCAATGGGGGAACGAAGGGGGGAGGGGAGGCCAAAACACAGGGCATTCTTATTGGGCTCTGTTTGTGTTATCACTCTGGTATGAATACAGAAGCATATACTGTACTTCTGTGTTGCACACATGTATTTGTGCTCACACACATTTGGTTTTCTGTAAGTGGCAATAAGATGTCATGGCGTGTTGTCTTTTCAGATAAAGCTTTGTTTGCGTTGCATCATCTATAACACATCCTTATTGTTTTCTGCTGTGTGGCTGTGTTGTTGCAAAATCTCCCTCTTTGTCTCACTTGTCCTATTCTGCTCACGTGGATGTTAAATGTTTCATTGTGTACGTCATCATTGGCACCACCAGGTGCCCGCTGCCACCTTGTACACATTGCGGAGCATCCGCTTGCCTGTTTCCTGTTTACTTTTATACTTGACCTCAGGAATATTGATGTCCATGAGGCAATGTGTCGTCATTCACACAAAAACAACTTTGTTGTTTTAAAAACATTTCCAATTTCCTGCTGAGACATGCTGTATAGCAGTCTAAAAATGGTTGGGATATTTGGCTGAAATTTCAGGAGCAAACCAAACTGCACTATAGCTTAAAAATGTGAACTACATTTACCTTTCTAAACATTTTGATGTGGAATTGTTCAATGTTTTAGTGCTTGTTGCACAACTTGCTACTCTCTAAAAAGGACCTCTGAATGGCAAAATCTACAGCAGACTCAGATTGGATAATGATTTAGATTTTTTTTTTTAAATTTACATGAATTTCCACATGTATCTGAAATTCTTGTCAAACTCAACTGACCAATTACCCCATGCAAACTCGTTGGACCTTCTCAGAATGAGGTTTCATTTATCACCCTGCCTTGTCAATGTATACATAAAAATAAATAGCTATGGCAGTACACGAAAACATAAAACATTTCCACCAACTCAACCTCTTTTTCACTGAAGCTGTTGACTAAAATTTTGCAATATTTACTCTTAAAATATCTCTACAGTAGCCTTATTCATTTTCACAGAACTCAATTGTTCACGGTGCAAAGGTGGCACAGCATTTTCCTTCTATCCATTTTCTGAGCTGCTTATCCACACGGGGGTCATGGTAGTGCTGGAGCCTATCCAAGCTGTCATTGGGCCATCAGACCCTGAACTGGTTCCCAGACAATCGCAGGACAGCACAACATTTTACTGTAAAGCAGTGATTCCCAAATAGTGTGCCGTGAGCGCTCTTCAGGTGTGCCGTGGGAATTTATTTAATTTTATGTAATTGCAAAGAAAAAAACATTTATTCCAAGAAATAATGTAGCTTTATTCATCTATTTATGCCAGTGAGGCACAATGACAGACAGAACAAAAAAAATCCTCTTCTATTAGATGGCAGGAAGTACATACAGTAATTAATTTATACATTTTTGGTGACGTTTACTTTTGTTGGTGTGCCGTGGGATTTTTTCAATTGTAAAATATGTGCCTTGCAAATCACTGCTGTAAAGTATATCTACGAGGCTGACTTTGCTACTGAAACATGGAATATTTGAGCCTTCTATGAAGACGAGGCAAATGCCCCTCATCAGGTTAATTGTAGCTCAGATGTACAGTCTTGAAATCAACCAGGTTAACATGATGAATCAGTGGACGACCAATAATCACGTCTGCCTCACAGTCCTGAGGACAGGGGTTCAAATCCCAGCCTGAAGAGAAGTTTGCATATTCTCCTTGTGTCTGTGTGCGTTTTGTCTGGGTACTCCAGTTTCCTCCCACATGCCAGAAACATGCATGGTAGGTTGATTGAAGATCCTAATTTTACTGTAGCTGTGAATGTGAATGGTTGTTTCTCATGTGTCCTGCGACTGGCCAGCAACCAGTACAGGATCTACACTGCTTCTCGAACAGTACGAAAAATTAATGAATATATATATATATATATATATATATATATATAATATATATATATATATATATATATATATATATATATATATATACACCAACATGTATTAATATTTTGCATTGTTCATTGTTTGCATTACTCAGCTAAAGGGACCACTATTACAGTACAATCCATGCAAGAATCTCTACTGTTTTGTTGCGCCATCTACGGGTCAAAATTATTCCATGCATTAATAGTGACACTTTTACCTTTACCCTTTTGCATGATTTAATGTACCAATAAATATCATGTTAATTCGTCATATAGAGGATATTTTGTTTTCAGAACGGTTTCCTAAAGCCGGCAAAAAGGGCTGTACAGTATTTTACACTGTCGTGTTGTCTTCCTGTGCTTGAACAAACCTTTCTTTGATTGGTTCGAATTTGATCACGTCAATTCCTTGTCCAATTGGAACACACGTTTCAAAGTGGTCTATTAGTGAACACCCAGCTGTTTACAACCTGCACAGCAGGGATATGAAACTACTGAACGACAATGGGGTCGCAAATCAAGTACGTAATGCAGAGATATATGTACAGCAACGATTATGTGCACACAAGTTATTAAGTGTTATTATCGAAATGCTGCAAAGGTTCGCGGGCTAACCTCGGAGCTAGCTCAAGGCTGATAATGCAGTGACCAACATGATAGTCTTGAGCAGTTCAAAGCATATTTTTAGTCGAAATCGTGTTGCCAAAGTCGCAGCCGTTGTGTTTAATGTCCTTTGTGTTGGATTGAAGGAGTCTGTGGGTAGCTCTGTGTGCTAACGTGTAGCCTCTGTCGTCAGAGCTGGAAATGCGACGTGTCTTGTGGGCAACAAGCAATGGTGCAAGGACGGGCAGCGTCATCAAGTCAGTTGAGGCGACAGGTACTTGAACGCACCACCACCTTAAATAGGGCTTAGGTATTTAACGCTAATTAAAAACACCATCCGTCGTTGTCGTCAACAGTATTCGTATTTAGTGCAGCATTGCATCCGAATTATTTATGAACTGCAGCTTAATGTTTATTTAATTGTATTAATATTTTGCGTAGAGGCCTTCATCTTGGACATTTGTCTCAATTATCGATTCATCAACGTTTTGTTTGTTTGTTTTTTTTTTCTTCGCTGCTTGCATTTTGTTTTGGGTCCTATTTCAAGTGTGTAATGTATTTGAAACAAAGTTACAATACCGGTTTATATCCCTTTTGTGCGTTTTTTTGATAATATGTATCCAACTAAAAACAAAGAGCAGGATCTTCACAAGGGTGACCTGGCCAAGGGGTTAGCAGCATGTTGTCGGAACAGTTACATGGAAGTGATATTTTATTATCAAATATACAATGTTTGAGCTGCATCTATGTTTTCAAAGTAACTCAACAATTTTCCGTTTGAAACACAGGCTAGTAGTTTCAAGAAGTCCCTCATCATAATAAAGAAAGCTCAAAGTGGAATAAGTTCAGAGCGTTTCAGTTTAGCAGAGTATTCTTTGTCACGGGGGCAGCAAAGCTGAAAGCTTTTTGCCAAATTCATAATTTTTTCCCACATTTCTTGTAATCCGCACACTTGTATGGCATTATCCCTGCACTGTGCTCCCCCATCCTCTGGAGCGTGTCTTTATTGTTTGATGTATACGAGTGTAATGTTGATACATCATAATAATTTAGACAAAGACTAAACTTATGATGACAATAGTGACATTAGCTGACGATGATGATGAAGTACCTAAACAGCCAATTCCGGCTCCTTTTTTGAAGCATTTCATAGGTCACGCATGGTCACAAATTGATTTAGTTCTTAATGTCTGCCTTCTTTTTTACAGTAACCAACGTCTGTTGTCATCTTCATTCAAGGCATGCCTATGTTTCTGCAAAAACTGTTGAAATGGTAAGTTGAAGGAAAGTTATTATTCTGTTTATAGATATTTTGTTAAACTTTGGTTTCGTGTACTAACACGACAAATGTTATGTGTTTAGAGTGTTTGTGTAATGGCTTGCATGTCAAAATACTTTTTAAAAATACAGCTTTCAGAGTTTGAGTATTACAGTGTGACATGCAACTTTTTAAACTTAGTTCTGACAGTAAATAGAATTTTAATGGAATGGGTGAATATCTGAATTTGCTGAACTGCTATTTTAATAGTAGTTACATTTGGCTGACTAGTCATGTTCTTCTTAAGAAATACAGTGATAGAGTACAATCTGCAGTACCTCTGCTGGTGACAGCCAAATAGTGTACTCTTTTGTTTTTGTTTTTAATTGCTACATCCAACCTTCTTGTGTATCGCTTATCCTCACCTGGGTCACAGGCGTGGGGGAGCCTATCCCAGCTGTCTTCGAGCAAGAGGTGGGATACACCCTGAATTGATCGCCAGCTGATTGCAGGACACATATAAACAAACAACCATTTGCACACCTATGGGCAATTCGGGGACTTACTTCAGTCAATGCATGCATGTTTTCGGGATCTGTGAGGAAACCGGAGTACCCGGAGAAAAAGCCACGCAGGTATGAGGAGAAACATTCATCCACATAGACGGGCCGGAATGTGATCCCTAGTCCTCAGAACTGTGAGGCAGATGTACGAACCAGTCATCCACCATTCCGCCTCACTTGCTACGATTGTTAATCATTTATCTGCTATGCCTGGTTATGGATGCTTTAGTCCCTGTGTTGTCCTCTCATGGCTTTTCTCCTACGGCATTTGCTAGTTTCCTGAAATCACGTGTTTATTCATTCATCAGGTGTGACAACTCTTAAAGGCCTTTCCTTCAACTGGATACAAACAAGGGAAAATGGAGCAAACCCCTCGATTCTCTGAATATGGAGATGGTGAGGAGCTACAGCAGGAAGGCGACAACATTTGTCAAGAGAACACTATTATGGCACCCGACATTCCCGAGAACCTTATTCTTAATACTCAGAGAGGCTGGGAGTCTTTTCCCTGTCAGGACTGTGAGAGCTGTTTTACCAACAAGCAAAGCTTGGAACGACACATGCATAGCCACGCGTTGATGAATGTGCCACATCCGTATAAGACCAAGATTGGAAAAATGGCTTCAGGTTCAGCTCTCGGTCAGCTTCACCACGACAATATGAACTCTTCAGTTTTAGTACGTTCTGATGAACAGCTTGAAAGCAGTGATACTCCTGTTTTGTCAGCTGGGCACAACACGGTGCCACCTGATGAGCTGTTGTGTGACCATCATGTTTGCAACTACTGCGAAAAAAGATTCACTACATTTACCAACAAGGAGCAGCACGAGAGCACAGTCCACAGGCAGCATTTGCAAATTGCACATGCAGAACAAAGTGAGCCACCCCAGGAGGAAAATCTTCAGCAGATAATCTTTGCAACGTCAAATCCGGGAGTTGAGTCTGCTGTAGAAGTTGTGGAAAATGAAGTGGAACTCACTGGAAACTTCATGCCCGACTTCTCCAGCAGTATCTCAGAGAATCTTAGCATTTACTTTGATGGAAAACTAGTTTCAACAAGCACAGTGAGTGGCTGTGAAGCAGCTGAAGTTCACGCTGCATGTTCAACTTTGGTTGGACTGGATGCCCTGATTCTGGATCCCATACACCTGAATTTGGGTTTAAATTTCAATTCAGTTCCGAGTAATCAAGAGCTGCCGGGTCAAACACTTGCCAAGAGAAGAACAGCAACACCTCCTCTGTTACCCCAAATTCAAACAGAATTGGAATCTGAAGTGGCAGTGTTGTCATCCTCTTCAGAAAATGTATCATCATTAATAGAGAATAGTCAGTCTTCACTTCTTCCGCCAAACTCAGCCACTTTGTTTATACGAGAAAAGCAGGACACCCTGGTTCCAGATGGACAGACACCTTGCTCGTCTGTCTCTGCTGCAACAGGAAGGTTCAAAAGAAGGACTGGATCGCCACAAAGTTCTCCTCAGCACAACACCACATGTGATGAGGAAACCGCAATGGCAGATCTGGATGGTGATGCTGCTACATTATGGCACATGGATCCTCAGTATAACTCTCTTGTTCACCAGGGTGTCAATGAAAAAGAAATCGCATTCCAAAAGATGGAGGACCCTCAAGCAATTACAGTTTCAGTAGAGAGCTGGCCACCTGTGACTGTGGACAGCTGCTGTAGTCAGCAACCACTGGACCTCTCTAATACGATGAAACTTAATGAAGTTGGGATTTCAGATGATGCTGCGCTGGATTTAAGTTTACAAAAAAGGAGCCGAGAGGAATCTCATCTGACACCAACTTTAGTTTTCCCCTCAGAAGATAATTTAAATGTGTGCATGCAGGACACGGCATTACTGAATGTTACAGAGCAAAATGTGAACCTCGCAAACTGTGAGACACCTCTTGTGTCAGACCTCACCATCGTTACAAGTCAAAATATGGTGGACTCTGTTCCAGAAGGAATTGTTTATGGACTTTCACTACCCTCCTGTCCCCTGAATTCTGCATCTGCCACCCTTACACCTCTTGGTTTCTCTCCAGGTTCACCATGCAATATATCATTTCCTCCCCCAACTACACACCCAGTACTACAAACTGCTCCATCATTAATCACAGTTCTGGCACCACCACTATCTATTCCTAACCCCTCAAGCCAACCAATACAAGTGGTGGCTCCAAATATATCACCGGAGCCAGTGGTACTGTGCACAGAAAATGCCATAAATTCCACACAGTGTGATTTAACCACTGGGTTTTCAGCTACAACTGCTGCAAACCTTGTTACTCTCTCACATCCCCTTGACCCCTCCCTTAATCTACCTGGCCACATGTTTCTCACTGATCAGATTTCTCTTAACCCGTCAATTAATGAAGACCATAGCTTGTCCGAGGTAGCATTCGCACCCAGTGCAGCATTAAACAATCCCCTCATAAACTCGTATATGACAAGTAACACAGTGGTGATAGAATGCACAATATCCCTGGAAACGCCAGGGAATGTCCCCACTGCTGTTACCATGCAAGAAAACATTGAGTCTCCAATATCTGCGCCAATGCTTGTTAATGACATAGAGCAGGAACAGACTATGTCATTGCCCAACACCTCAACTGTGGACCCCACCATTGTCTTGTCCTCCATTGAGGAGTCTGTTACATTGTCCACAAGCACCTCAGTGATGCCAGATTGTGATTGTCCTGCTGAGGCTGAAGAAACAGAACAAGGCCTCAAAGAAGAGCCACAAAATGCAGATGAGGATCTTCCGGACAGCGCTAATTCTGCAGTGGAAATCTCTACAGACAATTCAAACCAAGATGAAAAAGTTGAACAGACAGAACTGCCAAGCGACACACCATGTGACGCAGAGCAGCAGAGTTTCACCAAGAACTTCATCTGCAATGTCTGTGAACTTCTGTTCCACTCGATGAAAGAACTCAGCACCCACGTTAGCGACCATGCTGAAAAATGGCCTTACAAATGCGAGTTCTGCGTTCTGCTCTTTGACAAGCCCAACACTTTGCTCGATCATCGGTCAAGCCTACACGGTGTGGACAAGACTTATATTTGCAGTGCATGCTCTAAAGACTTTGTCTACCTTTGCAATCTGAAACAGCACCAGGAGGAATTGCATCCTACCCAGCAATGCACATTCACTGAAGAAGAAAAGGGGAAAATAAGACCTCAGAATTACAACTCCACCACGAAAGTTAGCAGAGAGCTTCCGTTGCATGATGTGTCTGAACAAAAGGTGAAAAAGGAAGAGAGTGAAGTGGATGTGGCTGCTGAAGAATTGTTTACAACAATTAAAATCATGGCCTCAGATGGAGGTAAACTCAAAGTGCCTGATGTTCGTCTTGGCATTAACCAACACTACCCTAGCTTTAAGCCCCCGCCCTTTCCTTACCATAACAGGTCACCTGCCGGGTCGCTGGCCTCTGCCACAAATTTTACCACCCACAACATTCCACAAACGTTCAGTACAGCTATTCGGTGCACCAAGTGCGGAAAGAGTTTCAATAACATGCCAGAGCTTCACAAGCACATCCTGGCTTGTGCCAATGCCAGCGATAAGAGGCGGTACACACCCAAGAAGAATCCCATCCCACTGCGCCATTTTGCCAAAACCCAGAACGGAGTTTTGTCCACCACCAACTCAGAAAATGAATGTAATGCCTCAAATCGAGCCAGGCGGTCTAACAGATCAGAATCATCTGTCAAAGTGAAGTTAAAGTTACTGAACAAAAGGAAGCGAAAGTTGGTCCAAAGGGTCATGCCCCAGAGGAACAAGTCTTCGTCACATAAAGTGTCTCCTGCACACATGCATGATGACTTATTTGTTTGCCCTCACTGCAGCAGGGAGTTCACAATGCGACGCAGCCGAACCAAACACATGGCAGTCTGTCCCAAAAAGCCCAGAGAAGTGAGGACAAGGAAAGACGGAGGGATCTCTGTGACAAAGGAAAATGATGGACGGCTTCATAGAGAGGTCTCCCTTGTCATCGAACAACAAGCCTCAGCTCATCCTAGGACAAGACTCCAGACGTCAATGCCAGCTAAGAGGCCCACCACGCCCCCTACACCGACAAGCTTTTCAAACAAGAGGCCTAAACTAGCCATAAAGGACGATTCAAAAAATGACATTTCCAGTTTAAATGAATTCCCCGCCGTTCGTCCTTTCAACAGTCCTCTTCGCCAGTACACAAGAGTGCATCATGCAGCTAAACTAACTTCAGCAAAACAACAACAAAGTGAGCCCTCTGCACCAAGCCGAGAGGAAGCAGCTGCTGGTGGTAGCTCTGGTCAAGGCGGGACAGCTTGAATGCCTCTCAGCTTACCCTGTCAGGTATTATTAATATTATAAATTAAATTTCCACCGTAGTCATGGCTTTATCACGGTCTCCACCAGTCGCTGCGCACTGGGCATGCATACCAGGCTTCTTTACTTGCGCCATCTCTTAATGATCAGGTACCAGATGACTGCAACCTTCCCGACTATGTGGAAATGCCGTCATTCTGTTTATTTCTGTTCTTCAAGGTAGCACTGAAAAGTATTGTGTTAATTAGCTGTGGCAGGATGAGTAACGCATCTGACTACGGGTAAGACGATTCTAGGTTTGATTCCTGGCAAGCGCTAGCAAATTCTGGCCAGGTCCGACTGAGCGCTTAATTTTGACGCCCGGTCCACACTTATGGTAGTGGATGCCCTTGACAAAGGCAACTCAAAAGAAGCACTCGGGTGAATTTTCAGGACAAACTTAAAATGCAATATAAAATCTACTGGTTAACCTAATTTGAGTTAACGTAAATATTTGAATGCAGATCCAACTGCTCAATGTTTCAGTACCCTTTGCACAACTTGCTGTACTTTGTGTTAAGAGCCATTTTTCTTTTTTTTTTTAAATTACAGCAGGTATTTAGTGCGCTTTATGCCATTCACGGTTCATGAGACCGAAAAGACAGAAAAAAAAACGAAAAAACACTGGGTTGGTTTCACTGACGTCACATTTTGTGCTGAATTACCCATACACCACTGCGTGCCGCAATTTAACCTCTCTACCTAACACGTACACAGTGTGGAAATCTCTGGAATGCTCTCCGTTACTGTTTGTGTTTTTGTGTTTCACGGGCATCTCGGGACTCAAGTACACAAGAGTGGACTTGCTAACCAACAGAGAGCCCTCTTCTGACTTTTCAGTGACTTTTTGACAACTCTCGCCAATTCAATGAAGCTTTTTCCAGAGTTACTAGTCGGCGAGCTCTTCAAAGCCCCACGATCCGGTATACACTCCGGCCTGCGTAAGTGTGGACATCGTCTAACGCTATCGACGAAAGACTTTGGAAGTTTTGCGGCTCTGTGCTTCACGGAGATTTGGCTTTGTGGACGATTGCCCGACGCTGCTATCACGCTGCCCGGTCTCAACCTCCATCGAGCTGATGTGTTGCCGCGCTAACATGCTTAATAGATACTTTTTTCAGAAGGCCAACATTACCGTTAAGAACCTTTTTTGTTGATCACTTGAAAGATATGAGAATTTTGTAAAATACTGGATTTGTTTGTTCATTTGTCTTTCTGTCATTGTCATCAAATTTTAAACAAATACTAAACATTTTGCTTTGCTTGTGGTGAACTAATATAAAAGTTTTACTTTTTGAAAAAATAGAATAAATTGAGTTTGCCTCGATATTGAAAAAAATAATATTCCACCGCCTTCCATTTTCCGTGTTAGCGTACAGGTAAGTGCTCCTTCTCCGTGATTTCTGTCACAGAGTTAAAGATCAAGGGCACAGTACTGTGCCTTTGCCATGATGCGTGTAGTCCAGGTAGCCTAATAGTCAATCTGGGCTTGATGTGCTGTCGGTCACGTCTTCAATAAATGCAGTTAGAAACATAATGTCGTCCAACTTGCCTATGTATGAGTAACGGAGCTCAGAAATTGAAAATGTCTGCCGTTCAAGGCAGCACAAAGGGTGACGTCACGTGAAAACAACCCATAGATCAACAGTAGCTCACAAATAGAATTTAAGGTTTCAAAAGCAATATTCTAAGAGGGAAGACGCCTCTTCAACGAGTTGCAACAGAGAGAGGAGGAGTCCTAGCAAGGCAAAAATGTGGAAATCTTTGGGAATGTGTAAAAAAAGTAAAGTTGAATTTTGCCGCTCAGCTTCTTGTCAGAGAACAGGAAGTTGTGGAAAAATCAGACCAGCATTCAAGTGTTTAGAGAAAATCAAATTAAGTTCACCATCTAACTTTAAAGTGCATAATCGTTTCATTCTGAAATTTCACCCGAAAGCCCATCATCCCAAACTTTTGGGAGTAATGTGTATGCCCCGCCCCTTGCTCCAGTGTGCTTGCAATATTAACTGCTGTGATGGGATAAATCCGAAGTGCGCGTTTTGTTCATGGCACATAAAAATTCTGAATTAATGGGAGTGAAACATAGTTCTTTTATTTCCTTATAATTTCTTGATCGTATATGAGCACTTTGACTTGATTTGAAGTTGTGTATATTTACTATATCACTGAGAGAAACTATCATACAGATATGATGGCTCGTAAGGACTTGCTCATTCACATTTAACTCCAGTTTAAAGCCATTGAAGGAAGTGATTAATTAACATATGCTGTCACTTTTAGGGCAATGCACACCCTTGACATCTCTGCACCCAGCGAAGGCTTGAAAAATCCATTACACTGTACAAGAGATGACTGAACTGAGGACAGGGGGAGGGGGGGGAACCCTGAATACATTTGGAGTACCTCTGCAAGTGCAGAGTATGTGAGGGCTTGGAGGTTGGTACAGTCCTACATTTTTTTTCAACTTTGCGTCAATAGCCTGGATTTGCACTTTGAAGTTAATCTGACAGTGACGTGTTGTGAAGGAAATGGGGAAGCACTGAAGCTGAAAGGCTTCTCTCATTTCTCGCTTGGCCGTTCATTCGCTGAGGATGGCAAGCAGCAATCACTGTCAGCACGGATTTGCACTACTTTTTCCTTATCAGTCATGTGTTGCCTTTTGGGTTTAAATTCTTTATCGCATGTTCTATGCTTGTTCTTCAGTTGTGTCATACGTGAGGCAATCGGGCCTAAACAATGGATATGACTTTCCGTTAACCTTAAAACTTAAATAAAGTCCTTGAACAGAGGACAAAAGTATTAACGTTTCCCTTCAAAGTCGTTCAGGATTCAAGTGCTGTCGTTAGAAAATCCCCAAAGCGATTATTTAGAATGTATTTGGCAGGGTTAACTGGAGAGAGAAAAATCAGAGTAAATTCTGTTGGTCCTTTGTGTATTTATATGAAGGTAATTAGAACAATTCTCACGTCATCAAATGCGTATGGGATAACCTGTTGTATACAAATCAAAGCTAAAAGTTCAATGTTCTCCTGATGAGGCTGTCCATATGAAACCAACTGAAAGTTTCTTTGGTGGTCTGAAATGCTAAGTACGGTATGTGAAAACAATACACCGACATGCATTGCTTTCACCGTGGTGAGCTCATTGGCCACACAAATTCTCAAAAGTGGTGAGAAGCAGCAGTCTCCTGCGCTCATATCATGTAATACAGTATGATATTTTTGTATTTCATGTATTCAACTGTAGAACACAATCACTTCATCCAGGCTTTCTGTCTAACATTTTCTTGTTTAGTGTACATTCATTTGTAATGTGAATCCCTAAATGCAAATGTCAACTTTAGTTTTGTAAACAAATGTTGAAGGTTGCAACTAATCCCATTTGCATACATTTTCATAAGCTACTAGTTAAAACAGGGTACTTATGTAATCATTATATCTACTGTACATCAAATGTAATTTTAATTTGTGTGAACTGAAAGGCGTGTGAGAGAGTCATAATTCTTGGTGGGGAAAAAAAAATATATAAATTTTTGCCTGTACAATTCTTGTAACTCACCCACAGACTGCATTATAATGGATGTACAGGGTGTTAGGGGACTGCTATCTGACTGTGAACGTTTGTGTAGCATTTCAAAATGTAAATGAAGTCATGTATATTTATTATTAATTTAAAACCATGTCGGAAGCTGTTTGATTTGCACTTTTTTTTCCAAGCGTGTGGTCATAATAAATGAAGAATGTTAGTGTAAAATTTTCGTGTGTGGAGATTTGTTGGCCAACAGATGCCAATTGCTGGATGCCATTGAACAAGTTTAGGAGAGAAATTAACCCCACCGATGCAGACGAATGTCCAGAAGGTGGTGCACTCCACTCACTGGAACCATTGCAGAAGTTTATTGAAGAGACAAAACTTTATTTATTTATTTGTGTGTGTTAAACTGTATGTCTCTTACACTGACGCTTTCATTAGTTATTTCACATTAATGCATAATTTTGGGGAAAAAAGTTATCTAGAAAATCCATGGTAGGTTTTGAAATGACTAGCAAAGTGGGGGAAAAAAGTTATCTAGAAAATCCATGGTAGGTTTTGAAATGACTAGCAAAGTACTGTTAACCACGTCAGAGCCTTTGGCTCTCGTCAACAAGCCAAAGCTAATAAAAATGCATCCGAAATTGTGCACTCTGGAGCAGAACAAGGATCTCCAAAGTCTGGAGTTCTTAAATTAATAGATGATCTGACATTTTTTTTAAATGAGCAAAATAGGTTCCTCTATAAAAATAAGAAGATACTGTTGACTCCAGTCATAATTTCATCCTGGCCCCTTTAGTTGGCGAAGTATTGTTGTTGGTGAATGTGGAGAGCTGCACAAGAGCTGCAATTCCGCATAAAAGAGGAGAATGCAGTCACCGGAAAAAATAATTTGTCATGACCTTGATTTCATCAGAAGTCACAACAACAGCAAAAAAAGTCATTTAGCCCTTCATTTAACCCTTGTCAAACAAATTCCACGCAATTTTGTTTTGTTTTATTAAACATAAGATGTTAACATTCACACTTGAGGGTGGATAAAGTATATAGACCTTTAGATTTGAAAAGTGGTCGTGCCTTCTTTCCCCGACAGTATGTAGCGTACTCAGGAGGACCCATGCCGGGCGAAGTAACTGGCCGGCGGGGAGGAGAGCTCCTTTCTGCTCCCACACGCGGCCAAATCGCCCGATCCACCTCCGCGGACAACAACGCCGCCGGCTCGCGACGACAACGAATGCCGCGGTCGACACATTTAACACCCCTGACTTACATACTACGTAAGTTGCTATTATGCAGGTCTTTTGTTACTTCTGAGGATTACATCATTCCCCCACCCCCAACTACTGTATTATTATTTTTTTAATCGCTCTATACACAACTACCTGTCATTTGGAACCCACAAAGCTCACGTCCTTTGCACCTGTGCAATCCATTTTTCACAACGAACCGAGTCTTTTGGAAACGTGTGGCGAGTGAATCCATCCTCCCGAGTGTTCGAGCAATATCCAGCAATACATCGAGAGGGCAGCTACTTTCCCGCTGGTAAAACGGGTATAAGCACATTGAAACTGCCAGTGTGGGCTTCTGGGAAAAACGTCACTTCCTTCTCCTCCAAAACTAATGCCTCAAGAGGATTTTCATGGCGGTAGTTACAAAAAGCCATATACGTCAAAATCATGATGTGTGGTGGAAAAAAACAGATGGGTCAATTCCGGCTTTTTTTTTTTTCATTAATAAACATAAAAATCATGCCACATGTGTCGGTAGGACTTTAACAGACTGTGCAATGTTGGTGGGTATGTCATGCATAATTTATTAAGATTACTTATGTTTTACTAAGATACCAAAATTGCAGGCACTCCATGACATGTTTATGCTTCCAGATTTCATGTGCTGTTTTCAATTTCATGATTTTATTTTCACCGTGAAAATTTTGGTAGAGCACCATGTGAAACTTGGTGTTTGTGAAAGACAAACAAATACTATAGGACTGAGTTACCTTAAAGAAATGAATTCAAAAGCTAGCAACTGCAAAGAAGCCATATTTTGCTCAACTTTAACTCATCCCAAATGCAAATCCTGTGCAACAATGCTTTTCAAATATTGGACAGAACACCCCAAAAGTGCTCTGGTAGGGGCCAGCACCAGATACATTTTGTAATGTGCTGAAAAGACCCAGAGGCAAGGAAATGGTGAGTTGAAATGAGTTTCGTCATAGGTGATTGGCTCCAAGTCAGCCCTTTGATGATTCAGACGCTCCAAAATTGCTTTGCCGAATAGACAGTATGCCGTGATAATTTTGTTTCTGGCATTCAAAAAATGTTTGCACGACAGGAAAAGATTGATTCTTGTTCTTGCCTCTCATTTTGCCTCCGCCTCCTCTACCCATCGTGATGCACAATGGTGCCTTTCGAACACCATTTGAAGCCCCAAAATCAGCCATCACAGTTCATCTCAAGTTTGGTTAAATCACAATGCACGTAGTAAATTTGTTATTTGCATATACTGCTTTCAGAATGCAGAATTAGCACAATTGAGGTCTTGGGTGAGCCCACGTCATAGTTTTGCTTCCATATTTGTGTGCGCAATCAATTTATTAGATCGCACAAACCTTGAGTAAATCAGCCCGACCTGTTGAGGGTTCCTTCCAAACGTCTCAACATTGGTTTCCACTTTCAACACATTGGTTTCTAAGTTTATAGTTGTGGTGTTGAATAGTCAAGATCTTTTTAGGTAAACGTTACACCAGAAGCAATGTTTTTGCGGGGAGAGCAGAGGCTACCTCAAAACAATGTGTATTTTTCTGTAACAAAGCAGCTGTAATCAAGACCACCAATCTGTCACATGGACAAGACTCTAGGTTGGGTCACTCCTTACTGTTTAGGACTAGAAAAAGTCTGGACCTCACATGCAGGATTTTTGTTTTTTGATTCAACTGTGAAAGGCACACACAAACACTAACAAAACAAATTAGTACACAATGTAGTGACCAGATGAGATTTACAGGGGATGGAGGACTGTGTGTGTGCATGCGCGCGTGCGAGTGTGTGCGTGCGTGTAGCGAGCCACTTAGTGTGCAAGTTGCCTCACACAAAAAGTTTCATCAAAGGTATCCTTCCATGCGAAAATAACATCCAACAAATTAAATTGGGTGATTTAAAAAAACTACTTTCATTATCTTGGAGAAAAAAAAAATATTTAGACACCTACCAGCAATAATGCTAGCTCTCACAGACTTGTTACTTCATCTTTAAGAAGCTCTTCTGTCCTCCACACGTCACGTGTTAATGGCACCTGTTTGAATGGTTTATACCTGATAAAAGACACCTGTCCACACCCTCAAACAGACTCAAACCTCTCCACCATGGACAAGACCAGAGAGCTGTCGAAGGATACCAGAGACAAGACCTGGACAAGGCTGGGATTAGCTACTCTACAGCAGGCAACCAGCTCGTTGAAAGAAGATCAACTGTTGGCATAATTATAAGGGTGGCATAAAAAGTTAGAGGGAATGACCTGGGGCAAAGGTAGCTCTGCTTAAGACGGCACGTGCCTAAAGTTTGGGATGATCCGGAGGAGTACTGGAAGGAGATCATGCAGTCAGATGAGCTCAAAACAGAGCTTTTTGGTATAAGCTCCACTCACTCAGTTTGGAGGAAGAATGATCAGTTGTATCCCAAGAAGACCACACCCAATTTGAAGCATGGGGGTGGAAAAATCCTGGTTTGGCGCCGCTTTTGGGTAAAGGAGACAGGACAACTGATCCGTATTAAGGAGAGGATGAATGGGGCCATGTAGCGACAGAAACCCAAACACATGGTATTTCCCCTGTAAGAAGCAAGTCATGGTCCTGGAGTGGCCTAGCCATTCTCCAGACCTCAAACTAAGAGAAAATCTGTGTAGCTGAAAGTCCGTGTTGCCCAGTGACTGCCCCAAATCAAGACAGAGTGGGGAGAAGATCTGTGTGGAAAAGTGGGCCGAAATAACTGCAACAGTATCTATTTTTCTGTTTTTCACAACATCCCAACTTCATTGGAATCAGGTTTGAACAATCTGCCTTCAGTATGCCACCTCACCAACTGTGTTGCGAAATGTCCTTCACTCCAGAATGTGTGTACACATGCGGTAAAGTTTCTGCACCGTTGCACACTCTTCCTCATAAAGGTTTTGATAGGTCATCTGCTTTGCTCAAGAAGTTTCATACACGTCTATCGGGCACCGTTTTGTGATGAACACAAAGCTTATATACTCAAAGACAGCAGTGACTGTTGTTCCTCCCTCCATTTTCCACACTGCTTTTTTATTCTCATTAAGATAGAGTTAGCTGCACCCTATCTCAGGTGACTTTAGGTGACTTGTCTCAAGACAATTGCAGGTTTTTTATATGAATGGAAAAAATTGGACACACAGACCATCACCAGTCATTATACAGTTTGTTACTGGCTTAGATAAACTTTTCTTTTTTTCTTTTCCAAGTAAATAATTTTGAGACCAGTTCCGTGAAACAGGAGCGTTCCCTGTGTCGCACCTCATGATCTCTTAACAGCGTACTCATGTCCCAACACAGTGTTTAGAACTCCCGTACCTGTGTGGGTTTTCTCCGGGCACTACATTTTTGTCCCACATCCCTTGGTGTGATTGTGACTCTTGTCTGTCTATGTGGCCTGCGATTGGCTGGCAACCAGTTCAGGGTGTACCCAACATCCAGCCTGGGATAGGCAGGATGCTGGGATAGGCTCCAGCACTCCCGCGACCCTCATGAGGATAAGTGTCTTGGAAAATTAATGAATGAATATTATATATGTGTATGTTTTATATTACACATTATAAATGTATTCTTTCATCTTCCATTCCATTTATCGAGAGTGCGTCAGAGTCAAGCCCAGCTAGCTTCTGGGAGGAGGCGGGGAACACCCTGAACTGGCCGCCAGCCAATCACAGGGCAAATAGAGACAGACAAACAGCCGTTCACTCTCTCAATCACACCCACAGGCAATTTTCAACCTTCCACACATGTTTTTCGGATGTGGGAGGAAACCGGAGTACCCGGAAAAAAGCCACACAGGCTAGGGGAGAACATGCAAACTCCACACAGGCGAGGACAGGATTCGAACCCTGGACCTGAGAACTGTGAGACTGATGTGCTAACCTATCGTTCACCTTGCCGCCACATATAATCAATATAAATGATAAATCATTTCATTAGATGTTTTTGATCATGTTAGGACTGCGCCAAAGGCCTTGGAGACCCTCATGGCACGCCTCTGTGGGACTCAGTGTACAAGTGGAGCTTCTGAATATAGCTATGCAGGGATGTTCCTATGAACAAAGATCTATGAGCTCACACCACAGAGTCACGGAAAGTACAAGCATCAGTTCTACACTATATGATGTTACAACTGGCAACAGTCATCTCTCTGCTCTGTAGCGTCAGGGGAGAGTCTGTCTACCCTGCTGCAGTCTTCTTCTCCCCACCCTCTCTCTCTCTCTCTCTCTCTCTCTCTCCCTTATTTTTCTTGCACACACTGGCGCACTAATGAGGAAGTCTAGAGCTACCCGGCAGAACTGATCTCTCGTCAGCTGGGCTACACCGAAACATCATAGGGAACGTTACACAAGGCTGATCTGAAGTCGGCTGGGCGGCAAAGCAAATGGAGAATGAAAGGAGATTGCGAGACAGATTTGTCAGTCAGTGAGAGGAGGGCTATTGACACTAACCTGCCAACCTTCTCAACCTTCTTTTGCGAGGCCACACTTTCTTTCCTTCTTTCTTCTCCCAAGGACCGTTATTTTCCTCCCTGCATCCAGTCATGGAAGAGATGCTCACCTGCAGCCGAAGTCCATTCTCCCAAGTGTTTGGGCGCCAGGGTCAACTCATGCAAGCCAGTGAGTGTTTACGTACATCCAAAACACATTGATTGATGAATTGAAAATTGTTTTTTTTTTTTTGCATGAAATTCTATTTTTGATGTAGAACACATTGGAATGTTAAATGCAAGGTAAACATGCTGAACTTTTATCATCGTTCTCCTGCAAAGCTTGTTGCTAGACCTTACATTTAATTTCAAGCATGTCTCAAGCATCTTTATCAGTATATATTACAGCTTGACACAAGATGTGCTCATGTTGATTGAGAATAACGGGATCATCTCGGTCAAAGGGAATGGAAAGATAAATGTGCGAGTCGATTTCCATCCAAATGGGACGTTTGGGTCCAATAACAGGATCTCTGGCCAGCAAAATGGAAAATAACTCATTAACCTGGCTGAAATTAATATTCAGAGGGATGCAGTAATCTCATGTTCAACACGGTTACTGACATCATGATTTTTGGATTCTGCAGCAACTTTATTCAACCGAAGTGCAATGTTATCTTGCTGTAATTTTATTTGGTTTATCAATTCTCCCAGACAACAGAACCAATTGAAAACAATAAATGCAACACAATAAAGGTTATTGGTTATTGCTTCGCATTTCTTTAATTTTCGGGACTATATTTCCAAATTCAGACTGTTCAGAGTATGGATACACACACACATATATATATAAATTGTCAGTCAAGTCATTCCACAAGTTCACACCCAGAGATGATGTTTCCTGTCCCTCATTTTAAAGAACCTTTTTTAGCTTGTGCACAATTTCTCATGAATTCTAATTGATCAAAGGCTATATTCTTCCTTATGCCTATTAAGTCATAGAGTTTGTTAGATTGTTATTGTAATGTTAGAATTGGAATTATTTTTTTCACAACTCATTGAAATCCCTTTAAAGTAATATGACGCTGCCTTGTCTAGCGCTGGTGTTGCTGGCCAATGCACACCAATAAACGGCTCACTCTCTTTATTATTGATGGTGTTCTAAGGACATATTAAATTCCCTATATTGTACAATAAGTGTATAATAGAGATGAAAGAATACAAAACACATGCTCAGTAACCCATTTGAGGAGCAGTGCCCACGTCCCTTTGGGGAGTGATTCCTAACTGCTGGATATCCTCCAGGGGCTTCATTTCACATTTAAAGTCTGACGTAGATTCCGAATGGATTTCAATAGCATTCACATTTCTCACAAAAACTCCTCTTTCCTGGAATTCTACCTACCTGTAGACTTCAATCAGTTACGCCTCTCAAGCCCTTACGTGCAAAGAGATGAAGACGACATGGCCGAATCAGCGTAACCTGAAAAAAACATAGGCCAGGTGCATAAAATACTGACTTACACACCAACAGAAGAATATGGCCCTACGTCTTTACATGTCAGTATGCCAAACTGGACGGAAAGTGGATCAGCACTGAGGAAGCACGGCCTGCGACCTGCTGTTGAGACGGTTCTACACAGCTGTCATCAAATCAGTACTATGTACCTCCACCACAGTCTGATTTGGTGCTGCTAAAAAAAAAAAAAAAAAAGGGACAAACTACGGCTGCAAAGGACAATCAGAACTGCAGAAAAGATGGTCAATACCCCGATTTGCTCCATGCCAGAACTAAGACGAGCACTATGTTGTCATACAAAAGCGGCTCCAACTATCCGAGACAAATTCCTTCTACGTTTTTGACACACTTAGCAAAATAAAGATGATTCTGATTCTCTTAAATGTTTTTTTTTTTTGCTCACAATTGATATGGCTTTCTTTGGTAATATTATATTGTTTGTATTGATCTTACATGTACAGTATGTGTTTTCCTATACCCACACCACCTGATCACTTTTGGGACTATGAATGCGTAGTATCACGTGTACAAAGATTTCAAGAATTCTGCCCCCCCCCCCCATCCCCTCCCCTCTCTTCACTGTGGAATTAGTTTATAAAATTTGGATGATTTTAATGTCAAAAGGATTCACCGGATTCCACATAACACCCACTAACCTAAGGGGTGCCATTTGTAAAGCAGCTCACACTAACGCACACACATTTAGCTTCAAGCAATATTTTTTTTAAATGTGTGAATTTTCGAGCATCACTTTTCTAGACATTTAGAACAATATCTACCTCACAGTACTTGAGTTTCCTTCCACGTCCCAAAACGTGCATGGTAGTTTGATTAAAGACTAAATTGTGTACAGGTGTGAAAGATTTTTTTTTCCATGTGCTCTGTGGTTGGCTGGCGACCAGTTCAGGGTCTACCCTGTTTCTTGCCCAAAGATAGCGAGGATAGGCTGTGGTACAAAAAATGGATAACATAACATTTCATATTTTGTCAACTGCAAAGTTGAAGGTATTTTTTTAAATGCACAGAAACGTGACTCAAAAATTCACACCAGTTTTTCACACACATTATAAAGCCAAATGTGACAAAAGTTTTTTTTTTTTTGGTGTGAGCAGGTTCACAAGCGGCACCCCATACTAATCCGCCATACTCGTGAAATATTTGTTTTGATGACTTGACTTGAATCATGGAGCTCAGAGACTGCATGTGTCATCCAGCATTAAAATCACCTCACTGTATAACTGAAAGGTGTTGCGTCCCGCAAAAAAGAAACATCGCGCTGGGAGGAACAGCGTGCATTTACAGTAATTGCAGATTTGTGAAAGATTTTTCTGTAAAAGCTGATTTGTTTATTTTTAAGGAAATCATGATTTTCATTAGACTGCAGTTTTGGCTACAAGAGTAAGTCTTTTTGCACAGCCAAAATATTTGTAAAGCTCAAAATTGTGAAGCACAAACTTTTCTTTATTCAGATAAAAATTTAAACTTAAATAAAATAATTTTCAGTTTTGCAGTCCGCACCAGAAAACCAACCACAGAGGTAGTTTATTAATATTTTGTAATATTTCAACAAACTGAACTATGTAATTAACCACTGAATCATACAACTAACAATAAATGATGTAATCAGCATTGGCCCTGATGACATGGAAAAAGAAAGACATCCTTTATTTGTCAACCTAGGTAAAATTTCTTTCTACCTTATCAAATTTAATTTGTATCATATCATACAGGGCGGGACGGTGGATCAACAGTTCTGAGGTCTTGGGTTCAATCCCGGACCCGCCTGTGTGGACTTTGCATGTTCTCCCTGTGCCTGCGTGGGTTTTCTCCGGGCAGTCCGGTTTCCTCCCACATCCCCAAACATGCAACATTAATTGGACACTCTAAATTGTGATTGTGAGTGCGGCTGTTTGTCTCTATGTGCCCTGCGATTGGCTAGCAACCAGTTCAGGGTCTACCCTGCCTCTTAGGCTCCAGCACTCCCGTGACCCTAGTGAGGATAAGCGTCTAAGAAAATGGATGGATCATATCATACATATAAAGGTTTCACTTTTTCCCTCTAACACATATATGCAGGCACGCACATACAGCTTGACGTTATTCCACATTCCTTCGACTGTGCTCCAGAAGGGTCTTTTAAATTAAAAAAAAAAAAGAAATTATACACCCTCTGGGTTGTGTCTGAACCCCAGTCCCTACACCTGGTCCTTAGGGATAAGCGACTGCCATCCCACATTGTCTTTACAGACACTGGCCCACATGCAACATTTAACATTTTAACACAGGTTTAAAAGTAAGTTAACCACCACAAAAATGGTCCTGAAATTATGGAGGTGTGGCATCTAGAAAAGAAACTTGAAGTTCCACATGATTCATAAATGTCTTATGTGTAAAATAATTAGTTGACTATTGTTATTCATAATAAAACTAAAAATTGATTTCCTGACTGGTGATGCATGGTATACAAACCCAATTCAAATGAAGTGGAGACATTGTCAAACATAAATAAAAACGGAATACAGTTGTTTGCAAATCATGTTCATCCTATGTTTAATAGAATACGCCACAAAGATAAGACATATATTGTTCAAAATGATCAACTTTGTTTTTGTCACCTAATCATGGTCAAAAGTAGCCAAAATGAATGAGAATATACAGGAAAGGTCATTAAACACCTGCTTGGAACATCCCACAGGTGAAGATGCTAATTGGGAACAGGTGGTTGCCACGATTGGGTATTAAAGGGGCTTCCCTGAATTGCTCAGTCATTCACAAGAAAAAATGGCGTGACCTTCAACAAATGTGTGCGAAAATAGCCAAAGATTTTACAGGCAATGTTCCTTCACATAAAATTGCAACAAATTCAGGGATTTTATTATCTACAGTCAGAAATTTCATCAAAAGTTTCACAGAATCTAGAGAAATAAATGCATGTAACTGGCAAGGCCGAAAAACAACGTACAATGCCTCAGGCGGCACTGCATCAAAAACCGAATCAACGTGTAAAGGATACCACCATGTTGGCTCAGGAGCAGTTCGGAAAACCAATGTCAGAAAATACATTACATCCTTAAATGCAACTTAAAACTTGAGTTTACAAAGCAAAAGCCATTTATCAACATCAACCAGATGCAGCGGGCTTCTCTGGGCCCAACCTCATCTAAGATCGACTGATGCAAAGTGCAAAAGTCTTCTGTGGTCTGACGAGTCCACACTTGAAATAATTTTTGGAAATTGTGGATGTGGTCTCCTCCGGGGCAAAGAGGAAAATAACCAATCTGGACCTTTATGGATGCAAGTTCAAAAACCAGCGTCTTTGATGGTATGGGGCTGTGTCAGTGCCAGTGGCATGGGTAACGTACACATCAGTGAAGGAATCACTAATGCTGAAAAGTACACAAAGGTTTTGGAGAAACATCCTGCCATCCAAGTAATGTCTTTTCCATGGGCGCCCCTGCTTATTTCAGCGGGACAATGTCAAACCACATTTGCCACATGCTATAACAGGGTGTCTTCGTAGTTAAAGAGTGCAGGTACTAGACTGACCACCCTGCAGTCCAGACCCATTGAAAATGTGTGGTGCATTATGAAGTGTAAAATACGACAACGGAGACCCTGGACTCTTGAACAACTGTACATCAAGGAAGAATGGGAAAGAATTCCACCTACAAGGTCTGAACAATTACTGCCCTCAGTTCCCAAATGTTTATTGAATGTTGTTCAAAGAAAACGTGATGTAACATAGACACAACATGACCTTGTCCCAGCTTTTCTGGAATGTGTTGCAGCCATAAAATTCCAAGTTGCCAAAAACAAAGTTTGTTTGAACATTAAATATCTTGTCTTTGTAGTGTATTCAATGAAATATAGGTTGATAATGCTTTGCAAGTCATTGTATTCTGTTATATTTATGTTTACCACAACATCCCAGCTTCATTGGAATTGGGTCTGTAGGCATGAGGATTACGCCTGTGTGCCTGGGAGGTAATGTTAATTAAAGATGGAGGTCATGATGATTATGATGATGGTGATGATCGTATATGATTCTGCTTTGAGATTTGCTGGTCTTTTGGTCGATTTTGGCATGTCAATCTTTTTCAACTGGAAACAGTTCAAAGATTTCCAAGTGGTGTAACCAGTTGGGTGTTTGAAATGTTTTATTCATTGAACTGCTTCTAGCCAATGAACCACCTTAGTGTGTGTGTGTGTGTGTTTGTGAATTTGCAGCGCATATATGTGTGTGTGTGTGTGTGTGTGTGTGTGTGTGTGTGTGGTGTGTGTGTGGTTTCTGTTTGTTAGTTTGGAGTATCAGCATGTTTTTACAAAGGCATCAGATGGTCTACTTTTAAGTGGTGGAGTAAATGGATGATAGATGTAAACTGGGATGAACATCAAGGGATGCAATCATGAGAATGTTGTTGGAAATAATAACAATAATAATATAATAATAATAAAACAAAAAGATTAACACTGTCACATATTCCATCTTTGGTAAAATTCAGCAACCTTTTAACACAAAAAAGTGTTTTGGAATAGAAAATATACATGTTTCAATTTTATAGTCATTAATCAAATTCTATTGCTTCATTTTCTGGAGCACAAAATTCTGTAAAATTTTCCAATGTTATGAACGGTATAAAGTAAGTCACCTCAAATGTTCACTTTTCACAAATTCACCTAATTATGTTTTAGTCTTTGTGGAACTTATTAGCTGAAAAGATCAGTTTGTATTTTTTTGTTCTCTTTCTGCAAAACAATACACAATAAGACATACTTATTTTTTCTCTTGCACAGGATTAAAAAGTGGTGATGTGATGGAATTGACACTATTTTCCTTGAAAATAATAAAATAATGTTTGTTTTACTCAACTTTTTAATCACCGTTCGGTGAAGAAAATAAGTATTTGAACAACCTGGTATATTGCAAGTTCTCCCACTTAGAAATCATGGAGGGGTCTGAAATTTTCATTGTAGGTGCATGTCTACTGTGAGAGAGATAATCTAAAAAGAAAAATTCAGAAATCACAATGTATGATTTTTTTTTACCAATTTTTTTGTGTGATACAGCTGAAAATAAGTATTTGAACACCTGAGAAAACCAATGTTAATATTTGGTCCAGTAGCCTTTGTTTGCAATTACAGAGGTCAAACATTTCCTGTAGTTGCTCACCAGGTTTGCACACACTGCAGGACTTTTAAAGGCGGACTAACAGGTATTTGAGGATTCGAATTCTAGCTGATAGACAAGTGTTCAAACACTTATTTGCAGCTGTATCACACAAATAAATTGTTAAAAAAAATCCTACTTTGTGATTTTTTGATTTTTCTTTTTAGATGATCTCTCTCACAGTGGACATGCACCTACGATGAAAATGTTAGACTCCTCCATGATTTCTAAATCAGAGAACTTGCAATATAGCAGGGTGTTCAAGTTCATGTTTGAATTCTATAAATTCAGTGAACACTTTTTGCACTGTAAGGTTCCACAAGATGGTGCCAAAATGACGGCTAATAGGAAAGTAATAATTGGTCCATGGTAGTATGTTGAAAGGATTGTTGTATGACAGGAAGAAGCTGACGGGAAGAAGCTAGCGCTATGTTTTGCTTGGGTTGTCTGTGGAAGTTACGGCAAGAGTCTTGTGCATGTAAATGCACACTTCCGGTGCATTTTTTAAAAACTCAAATAGGAATGATATTAAAATCTTGGGATCATAGTTTCTGGATTAATATTATGAGTATTGTATTTTGGATTTAAACTATTGATGTAGGCAATTATGAGCCTTTACAGGTGGGTGTAAGTTGCACATGCTAAGGGTGCGTGCTCTTTGCAAAAGACCCTTTGGCATATAGCCTGTTTTTACATTGACTGTGTTGTACACTCCTGACCAACACACACACACACATACCTCCACTGTGTAACGCCAAGAGAACGGGTTGCATTAAACTCAAATGGCACTTGATATAAATGAGAAAATGATATTATCATTGCATACGTTGTTCTGAATAACAGTCTAACTTGAGTCCTAGCCCCTCTAAATTATCTATGCTCTTTGAAGCTTATGCCTCATGCCTGCGATTTGGGAGAAGGAAGTCAGGCGGGGGATGGAAGGCGGGAGCGGGTACAGGGTGAGAAAGTGTGAGAATAAGAGATGGATACTATTTTTACAGCCGCAACCTAACATTGTGTTCTGTTCTAGTGGAAAACTAATCCACAGCGGTGCTGGCTTGCAACATCCGAACAGTAATTATGGTGGGATTTTGTTATCTTTGGCTGTCACCCATCACTGCATCACAAGTCCTGCCTGAGGGGGGGAAAAAAAATCACTGAGTGTTGCACATATCCAAAGAGTATTAACAGCCTTCTGCTGCGTCCCTATATGAATATGTTCTCCGAGATTCATATGTGGCACGTGGTACTGCCAGGTGCGTAATCCTGTAACAATTCTCTCAGTCCCGACTGCTGCTGTGATCTGTTTTCTGTTGTGATGTGGTGTCAAAACTCCCCCGGCATCTACTGTTCCCATTTATCAGCAGAGTGTGACAGCTCGCCTCCCTGCCTTTAAAATAGTTAAAAGAATACAGGGAAAGTTCTATTCTGAAGTTTATATTTAAAGATTTGTCCACTTCAGGTACACCTCCATCCTTTTTTTTATTCTTTCATCAGACAATACACAACATAGATGCAGCTCTGAATCCATTCATCCGTCCAGTCTATCGCACTTGACTTCTATAGGGTCACTGGTGATCTGAAACCTAACCCAGCTGACTTGGTGCAAAAGCCAGGCTACACCCTGGAGTGGTCGCCAATCAGTCACAGGGCACATATAGGAACCGCCAACCATTTAAGTTCCATCAGTGACGTCTCTTCACCTGTTCAGGTTTGATTATTCAAACCTTAGCAGCAAAGTGGATGAATCATTTGAACATCTGCCTCATATGTGTAAGGACCTAAGTTCAAATGGAGCTTCACCTGTGTGGAGTTTGCATGTTCCCCTGTGCCTGTGTGGGTTTTCTGCGAGCACTCCAGTTCCCTCCCTGGTTGTTTGTTTTTATCTGCGCTGTGATTCGCTGGCGACCAGTTCGGAGTGTACCCCGCCTCCAGGCCAAGGATAGCTGGGATAGTCTCCAGCACACCCGCAACCCTCATGAGGATAAGCACCTCAGAAAATAGATGGATGGATGAATGAATACTTAAAGCTTTTTGCACAGAGCCATATTTTTCTCATCTACAGTCATTCAGAAAAGGTAAATTAAGAAAACCGATCTAGTTTTGGTTATTGAAGGAGTTCAGTTTTTATCCAAAAGTTATACATTTTTAGGTCTGGATAAAGATGCAGCAATCCAAAAATCGTTTGTTCCATCATCATTTTATCATGTGTGGATGGTGAAGTGAGCTTCAATTAAAAAAGACTATTTTTCTTAACAACGGCAAATAAAGTTTATTTTACCTGGTTAATGTCCAGAACCTCGTCCCAACCTCAGTTCATTAGGACTGTAGACGTCACCTTCATTTTCCTTACATTATCATATGCTGTTAGTCTGTGAGGCTATGAAAGCGTAGTTTGGAATATACTGTAGTTCATGTATCCTGTAGCAATAAATGTTCTGTTTTTTTTTCTTCCCAGAAATGGTTCTTTTCTTTGATTTATTTTACAGATGCAGTAAATGTTGACAACAGGTGTTGCCCATCTGCCATTGTGACAAATATTTTGAGCGACAAAACGTTGTTTTCCAGTTCCACGAGCACCATAATCTTTAAACCTAGCGTTGGATTTAAAAACACATGTAACCTAATTGAAATTGAAATTCGATACAGATTATTTATTTTCGAAAGTTGCCGTGGAGCTGCAGGTTGCAGACACCTCCCTTAAATATTCTACACAAACTGTTGATGAATTGATACAAATGACTGACATAATATTTACCCAGGACCATAACCAAAGGGTCACTGAAGTATACCTTTAAAGCCAACAGTAAGAACGACTATTTTGACTAAAGTAGTCAAAGACTTTCTTTTCTCACTTAATACAGTTTCATTGTCTTAATACCCCCAGTTAAAAATGAGTTTGTAAAGTACAAGAGGTGAACCTGATGAGAATCTTTAAACACTTTAAACCACTTCTTTCTTTGAAGACATGAATTCCTCTTGATCTTCCACATGCACATGCATCGATTTATCACCCTCTCTTTGCTTGAATGATTCTCCTGCAATGAGAGATTGGCTTCATGTTCCCAGTGCTTCTAATCATGTGGAAGGGGTCATTTTGAAGAAGCTTGGCTGTTTTTCTTTTTGTTTGGTTTACCTGTTGTCCATCGTTAAGGACTTTGCTTTACTGGAGCATTGACAGCCCATCTTCACAGATTTCTTTACACAATGCAGTGAAGCTAAAAGAAGTATACAATCAATTCTCCGAGACAATGGGGGAAAAGATTTCACTGCACCAAATAGCAATGCCAAGAAAAAAAAGCAAATTTGTGTAGCACATTTCATACACAAGTTAACTTTACATGATTAAAAGCATTTAAAGAAAAGCAAAACATTAAAAAACAGAAAGGAAAAAAGTACAATCAAAACGGCATACAATGCAAGAAATGTCATTCGAAGATGGAAAGACTAAAAAGCATGAGGAAAAAGAAGAATTTTTAACCCGGATTTAAGGATTTAAAAATATTCACACAAGGCCTGACTTCTGTTGACAACTTATTCCATTTTTTTTGCCCATCAAAATAGAAATGCTGCTTCAGCTTGTTTGCCTTGGACTCTGCGCTCCACTATTTGACCTGAGTCTGACGATCTTTATTTTATCCATTAGCATGTCTTTCATGTATTCAGGACCGAAACGAATTCGTGATTTTTTTTGCCAGTACCAGAAATTTAAAATTAATTCTAAAGCTGACTTAGAAGCTAGTGTAAAGACTTTAGAACTGAACTGGATTCAGAAATGAGGCAGATGCTGTCTTGAAAAGTCTCTGATGTTCACTAATGACATTTTGTATTGTTTGTTGTTCATGTTCCTCAAGCACAGCATGCTCACCTTTTATAGGCATGTCCTCGTGGAGAGTCTGTGAAGTGCAAAGTGGGTAAATAATTCACTGACCCTCTCTAAACTAGCACCTGTTGACTTTGTACTGCATATGTTAAACTTTTTTATATAATATATAAATATATATATAAATATTTTTCTGACCTTTAGCTCACTGCGCATGTGCAAACAACGACACTGATTACAGCAAAACACGCTGTAATGGGTAGATCTTTGTGACTTGGTCATTCTATTTCATTATTGGTCATTCTAAAAAAAAAAAAAAAGACACCCCTGTCCCCCCGTCGATTGCGAGAGGTTGGGTGTTTGAAAAGTAGATCTTGGGGTAAAAATGTCTGGGCATCCCAGGGTTAGAGCATCTGTCTCACAGTGTCAGCACCACCATGAGATCTTGCATGCCAGCCGAAACAGGACAAGAGCGGGCAGGATCCTATCGGACCCTCCGTATCCTGGCCACGAGCGCTTCCAGCTGCTTCTTTCGGGTAGGTGCTATCGATCAATGCAAAGTAAAACTAGCAGTCATTCCAACAGATTCTTCCCTCTCGCAATAAAATTCTTTAATAGCTAACCTACAAGTCCACTGCAACATGCTGGCAGTTTTCTGCCTAGAGTTGTTGTCGTCACATGCTGCTGGGCCTATTTGTATCAGTATAGTATACGATACACTATCGCATGACTAGTCACTTTAAACTGGATATACTCCTAAGTCTTGATACCCTTTGCACAGTGTTCATTGCACAGACTACAACTCTAATAATCATTCTAACTGCTCTAAATGCAAGAAGACCCCGCATCCTTTTCAAAACTTTGCTCAATTGTTCCAAAGCAGCCACTGCTCACCCCTGGGATTGACCCCATTGTACTTCACCAAACATCCAAGTATGTCAGTTATCACAAACTGTCTGTCTCTTGAACACGACAGATGTTCGTCCAGGCTCGCTGTCAAGTCATGGCCTGATAAACTCAGTGTCCGGATGGTATTTTGCCAATTACCAACACTGTTGCTTCAAAAACGTTTCACTTTCAGACACATAAAAAAAAAAAATGGACACAAAAGCAAAAGATTTACTGGGTTGTTAATTTCACAGTTAATGGGTGAGCGAGAGTGGAGAACACACACACATACCGACGACGTGAAGCACTAATTTGAACAGATGCCATTCTATTGCATATGGAAAGCAACATATTTAGTTGGACCCTCCTGTCATTTCCATCCAGTCAGATATGAAAGTTTGTGGTGCACCTCGCGTTGCATTCTGTCAAGAAAGTGAATCTCTTGCTTATCAACAAACTGCAAGTGATGCTATTTTTCACTGCAGCTTCTCTGCTGAGTTTTGTTGTTGTTGTTATTGTAACATAAATCAGATAGCATTATCATGACAGCATCATGGTTTCAGTATGCGGTTTTTTCCTTGGAAGACCACTTTTGTGTCTTCATATGAATTGGGGAAAAAAGTACATTCAAGGGCCTTTTATGTCTGTTGTCAAGGAAAAAGCTTCAGCGTACTCCGTGTCTCATCAAGAATAGTTTCTGAAAGGTTCATGAATTTAAGTCTTTTTATTTGTTTTTGCTTTAGTGGGCCCAATACAGCAGGAATACGTATGAATGGATCCAAACATCAAATGAAACACGCAACCTTTGTTCAGAACAGTCACTCGTAGCTCAATCACGGATGGAAGGCAATCATTCTTCTGCACCACAGAGCAACTGGTCCTGTGCACCCACGCCGTATTTTTTAGAGATTAACCTTCACCCAGCATCTCGTGGAGAGAACCTATGAACTGTGTGAATAATGGTGTCACTTGATTTCAAGTGGTTTTTTTTGTTACTCTTGGCTTGAAGAAATATTGGAGAAACAATAGGAAGCAAATGTAACATACCTAAGTCCCATGTACATATCCTGTGTACATAATACTCTGTTTTTTTGACAATTGTGTACAAGGTGCGAAAACTTCAAGGAATGTATCCAGTTTAAAGTGACTATAATCTGGGGCAATGTTGACTGCAAATGTTGCAGATACTCCTCAGTCCATTGTGCACGTGGTGCACATGCTACTCAGGCACAAGTGGCCAGTATTGGTCAACAACAGATGCAAATGGTGCAGCGTGGTGAGACGACTTCACTGAGTGGACGAGTAATGTATATTACAGTAATAATAATTGGCCCAAATAAGACAAATAATGTGCTTCATGTTGCACTTGAATCTTAGCTGTTTAAGATGTTCATTCCAAGAGGGAAGACACTGTTGGAATGCCTGCTAGTTTTGGTTTGCATAGTTCAGTAGCGCCTACCCGAGAGGAGGAGTTGGAAGAGGTGGTGACCAGGATGCGGAATATCTGAGAAGATTTTCCATGCTTATTGTCTTAGTTTATGTCGTGTGCAAGGGGGGGTGGGGTGGGGTGGGGAGTAATGACAATCCTTTCAACAGTTTTGATTGTCCTTTTCAGTGGGAGTTTGTCCTTTTTTGTGGCAGCAATCAAACTAGACTTTGATGCAGGTACACAGTATTGATTCGATGACCGCTGTGTAAAACTGCCCCAACACCTCGTGTAATTTTCAATTGCTAGCCATCATCTTGGCCTTATAATGTCAAAATGTGAACGGCATGATGAAGCAGACATTTTAAATGCCAAATTAAACCATGAAAAGTATTGGTTAAATCATGGATAAATCACCAATTGTGAATTTTTCCGCTCAGCAGCTTGTACAAAAAGTACTGAAACATTAAATAATTGGGCACAAGTATTCAAAAATTATGAGGTCGAATTCGGTTCATCTGTTAGTTATAGTGTATTTGATTTCATCCTGAAATATCACTCAGAAGTCAAATAACTTTTCCTTAGTAGTTTGTATACAAAAATGACATTTTCCACAAGATGTTCCATTTAAAGTCTGATTAGAACCCCAAATGAACAGTTTTTAGCAATGAAGTCGTGTCTGCGTGTTTAATGTTATGTCTCGGGTGATTAACAATTGAAAACTAATGTTCCTAAAACCGTACATTGTCAGGCCGGCTTTATTTCGAAGTGTAAACGTCCAAAGTTGCCGGGGCGCCAACTGGCACTGGCTTGCCACGCATACTGTAGCAATTCCGTTAGTTTTGTTCTCAATGCTTGTTAAATTGCAGTTTGCAGCTTTTCCCCCGTGCTCATGCTTTCTTGCTGCTCATTGCAGTTTGTCCATGTAGACTTTTAGTGCACAATTAAAACAGCACAAAAGCAGAACATCACCATTAGTGTGAGTGCAGGGATTTAAGATGTGTTGTTGGGCCAAATGACTTCTCTTCTGGCTCCATTTCTAGGCATCTGTAATCCTCACTAATCACTGCAAGTTGATTGTAAGTGTTTCACAGTGGTTTGGGTACTATTTGCTTTTCAAATGACATTCTTTTTCTTGAGCAGCATTTATCGCTGGCAGCAGGTGGACGATGTGTCTACAGTGGGATGCAGTCATCCCTCTGCCAAGCACATCAATCCTTGTTTCTAATCCCTTACTTTCCCGTGTCTAAATCCTTACTTGAGGCATCTGTGAGCTGAAGCTCCCATCTAGACAATCCATCTGTACCGAGCTGGGAGACGGGAGACCACTGATCAGTGATAAAGGCTGAGTTTAATCCCAAAAACATACGAGATTGTGAAACCACTGTTGCATATTTCAATGAAATAAAAAGGCCCCGCTGTGACATTGAGCGCAGTGGGGTTGAAGCCTTTTTGTTTACTTGCAGTAATAACTTCTTAAATTAATTAATTAATACATGTCCCAATATTTGGCAAACACCCATAATCTAAAACTGTGCTTTCTGTTTTTTTTTTTTTTTTTTTTTTTTTTGCTATTATTATAGTGGCTTCCACAGCTGCCCTCATAATTATTCATTTATTTACCCTTAGTAGATATAGAAGTAGCCATCCAGTCTGAAACCGGCATGCTGAAAATATGAGGACTCACACAGGGCCTGTGGCAGAAATGTCGCCGGTCTCCATTTAATAAGCGTGACTTGCCAAAATTCTGCGTTGCAAGAAGTCTGGTCATTCCCATTTTGTCACATCTACAAAGGGGAGGAAATAAAATCCTCATTCTCACTGCACACAAAAAGAAAAGCAACATTAACTATTGAGTGAAATACAAATTAATGCTTCATAGTAGACGTTTTCTTTGAGTACTCTGGTTTCCTGACACGTTCAGAAATGTACATTGCGGGTTCAACAAAAACACAAAATTCCCGTTTGCATGAGTGCGAATGGTAATCAATATGTGCCCTACGATTAAGCTGGCAACCAGTTCAGGGTGTACCCCGCCTCCTGCCCGATGACAGCTGGGATGGGCTCCAGCCCTCCCACGACTCTTCTGAGGATCAGCAGCTCGGAACATGGATGGATGGATGTTTCAGTTGCAGAGTACTGGACATGATAGCAACTTTGTCATCCATGTTTTATCCCCACATGTTTGCAGACACTCAAAATCACACCTTCACTATAATTTCCTCAGGCAGTGTTGAGTTGTTGTTTTAGGATCACACAGTACAGTGAGCGTTAAAGTTTTAAACCGAGCTGACCCCGAACCACTGTCTAATCCAATCATTCCAGCATTCAGTGTGACATTTAACAAAACTACATCTGTCACCAGTGTTCAACTCGTTGACTCTTAGGCTATATTTACGCTAAGAGTTAAATTATTTTCTCGAAATGAAAAGTCACAAGTTTCCTCGACCCCCATGTATTCTGTTATCAATCCAATAAATGTTTATTTTTCTTATCATAGGAAAATTTTTTCATGAACGTTTTTTTTTTGTATAATGTATTAAACCAAATATGTTGCAGACAGTAATGTAATGGCTTATATTCATACATTAAAAAATAATACAAAATTTCCAGGGAACATTGGTGTTAGCCTTGCAAAATTCAATTAAAACAATGTTTATACATATGTATATATATATATATATATATATATATATATATTTTTTTTTTTTTAAGCACTGTTTTGTAATGTCAGGGCTATCTGCCTCACACTAAAGATATCTCAGCTCAGGACCTTTCTGGTTGGTGACTAAGGGTTAGGGTTTTTTCTCCCTGCGTTTGCATCACACACCAGTGTTTTTTAATTTCTTGGGGAATTACAGTATAGGGGAGTTTTACAATGATATAATTATGTCTAGTTGTTAAAGAATTTTATCAAGCTGTCCACAACCATTCCAATGTAATGCAGATGGATAGCTGCAAAAGGAACGATTTAGCTCGATCAAAACTTAGTTTTTACTTGCCGGGAGGTGGGGGTGTGTGTGTGTGCTGTTTTGCATGTAATTACTTTTTGTTTTGGTGATGTCGCGCTGACAGCAGCTTGCAGCTTCTTCGGCCTCATCAGCGGCGATGACGAGTTTTGAAATTGCTCTCGTCAGGTGTAAAGGCTGCCTCCCCCCCACCACCTCGTTCCATGGGAAACTTCTAGGCAAGGAACAGACATTGGAATCACTTAATTCCCCAAAATCCTGTTGTAATTCAGGAGTGTGCAACTTGACCGCAACCAGCAAAGATGCTGTTAATTCAATCAATTCAATCTCGACTTGTTTAAGGGATTTTTGGGTGGAGGGAAATCTTAAAAAAAAAAAAAAAAAACCACTCCTCATAATCCTAATATAATGTGCTCCCCTATATGTTTTGAGATTAGTTTTACCTTTTTTTTTAACAATTCAACCCATTCAATGCATGACATGTTTAATAGAAGGCAACCAACCAAATTCAGTTAGCATATATTAAATATGTATCTGTTGTCGCTGGCTGACGTGCATTGCTTAGACTAACAACAGTCTAAGACTAACCCTATGAGCAGAGAGGACCAGGTTTACAAATGCACACTCAACATTTGATTTGGTCACTGTATTTAATGATGTTCTCCACCACTCTAGTGATTTTTAGATTTAGAAATTTTAATTCTTGCTAAAAACAAACAACTTGATGAGCACAATCCTTTTCAAAATTATGTTTTGTATAACAGGAACTAAGCCCGGTGGAAGGAAAAAATTGAAGTCATTCTCTGAATATTGCGAAAGACACGGTGCCCATTGATGCGTCGTAATGGCACTAAGTTATCCACGTTAAAAACCTTTGACCCGAGGTATGTGCTTCCAAGCTGCCAATGTTTTGCCAATTTTGTCTTGCCTCACCGGTACAACTCGCCATGAGAAAATAGCGCACACATGCTGGGATGTCAGTTTTGTCTGATGCATCACAATCAATTGGAACTTTTAACTGATCCAAATATTAGGTAGGAAGGAATAATTGGTTGGTTTAGTATGTATTTGTCGTACATTTTGTTTTATTTACACTTTGGCCCCCATTTGCAGCCATGCACATTTTATAAACAACGCAAAATGTTTCAGTGGCAATTATCTGGCGGCCCCCAACTTCAGGCTTGCATTATTCTCCTCATCTGGCACTGGCATTGAAAACAGGAGTTCAAAACATTCCGACAGGGATTCTCCCATCCCATTAAACAAAAACAAAGAAAAAATGATTTATCTTTCATTTTCCCCACGTTCGATCAAGGATATTTAGTCAAACGCTTATCCCAAGCAGCTTTTGTTTAGTGTGACGTCTCTGAGGAACTGTAGACATTAAACATTCAAACCACAAGAGTGTGATTATGTGTTTGCTTGCTAGATATATAAAACATAAGCTTATTTAGGCCAGTGCCTCATCAGTCTGAATTTTTTCATGCTTTCATTAGCTGCTCCATTTTTGGTAATGCACTCAGCATTAGCCAAGAATCGTTCATCTCAAGGTTCAAACAGAGTGCATAATCCATTTAGAGAGGAATCATTTCACACTAACAGTTGCAGGAGTGCAAGAAAAATCCAAGCCTGCCTCCTTGTGAAGTTTAACTTCTGAACCATTGGCGTATGCATTTTAGCGTTTGAAACAAGGAAGATGAAAATCTGCCATGACACCGAACACAAGCAAACGTTCCTTTGTCTCTCGACACTCGGCCCACTTCCAAACGCTGACAGAATTTACAAGGACTTTTTTGTCTCCTACTTTTGAGTGATAAATTGGATCAGGCTCGCTCTCAGACTCCCCAGGATCAATGAACATTGTTCTCCAAAGATTTCAAGTTGACATCCTTCCATTTTGATACCATCTTTGCTGTGTTTGGACACACTGTGACCTAATCTCAGAGGTCCAGATCCCACTCTTTTATGTTTAGGAAGTTTCGGTAAGGCTGAGTGAGAATTTAAAACAAGATCTCAGATTTGTATCACAAAATCCAATTTCTGATTCAAATCGTGTTTTTCCTTCTCGTCTTCAGAGATCTTTTTTGTTTCTCCTGATACCAGACTATTTCTGAAACTGTTTACTCCCCCACTTTTTTCTGTGATAATGTGGCCAGGGGGTCTATCTATCTATCTATCTATCTATCTATCTATCTATCTATCTATCTATCTATCTATCTATCTATCTATCTATCTATCTATCTATCTATCTATCTATCTATCTATCTATCTATCTATATATCTATCTATCTATCTATCTATCTATCTATCTATCTATCTATCTATCTATCTATCTATCTATCTATCTATCTATCTATCTATCTATCTATCTATCTATCTATCCACAGTGAAGAAAACAAGTATTTGAACACCCTGCTATACGAATGATGAGTTCCATTCCAAGAACACCGACTGTGAAGCATGGGGGTGGTAGCATCATGTTTGGTGGTGTTTTTCTGCACATGGGACAGGATGACTGCACTGTATTAAGGAGAGGATGACCACGGCCATGTATTGTGAGATTTTGGGGAACAACCTCTTTCCCTCAGTCAGAGCACTGAATATGGGTCATGGCTGGGTCTTTCAACATGACAATGACCCGAAGCACACAGACAGGAAAACCAAGGAGGGACTCCGTAAGAACCATATCAAGGTTCTGGCGTGGCCTAGCCAGTCTCTAGACCTAAACCCAATAGAAAATCTTTGGAGGGAGCTGAAACTCAGTGTTTCACAAATAAATCGTTAAAAAAATCATACATTGTGATTTCTGGATTTTTCTTTTTATATTATCTCTCTCCTGCAATGCACATGCACCTATGATGAAAATTCAGACCCCTCCACAATTTCTAAGTAGGAGAACTTGCAATATAGCAGGGTGTTCAAATACTCATTTTCCTCACTGTATCAATCTAATTTCTCTCTCTCTCTCTCTCTCTCTCTCTCTCTCTCTCTCTCAAATGAAGCTTGATCCAAATTTGTAACTCGTAGGACATTTATTTACAAGGACCTGTTTCCGACTTTTTTTTAAATAAACGCAATAAACGCAACGCCAGGTGAAAAGAATTACGGAGGGGAAAAAGCCAGGCTCGACTCCTGATGCAAATGAAGCAACCAAACAAACCGCTTAATGAAAATGCAAGATTCCCTAATGGAAGTAGCTCGAGGCTAAAACTCATTAAACATTCCATTAAACTTTGGTGCCTGGAGTCTGTTTATGGGCCTCAATGTTTATAAAGTCACGTGATGACGAGATGAAGTCGATGCACAAACATTAATCGGATTTTGTCACAGCTTTGCCTTTTGTTGCTAGACATCAGATACTGTAGTTATTCTTCTATTTATTGCATTAAATTGGGGCACGAGCTCAAGCCGCTGTGTAATCCCTCCAACAATTGCGGATGTTGTTTTAAGTGCAGCACAAAAAACACAAGAATGAGGGCAGAGAGAAGACGCAAGCTGGTGTGCGAATCTCAGCACAGAACTGATCAAAAAAAATCGAGGGGGACTCGTCAAGTGCTGGCGGGGCAGCTATGATGAGCCAGGCAGCTTTTTTGTGCGCGCGCGCACTCACACACATACAGTGACACACTTGCATTTTCAAGTGGATCACCTATAGGAAGCCTTATTCTGTTTTTATTTTTTATTTTTCCCAGCTCGTTCCGGTTGTAATAGATATGATTTGTCGTGTCTAATGAGCAGCGTGCACCACTTTGCAGCTACAGAAACCCTTGGGTACTGCTGCACTCAGCAAATGATGCATGTTCTAACTAATGGAACATTTTTTGTTGTTGTTGCTTTTTTTTTGTACTTGTGCAGAAAAATCTTGTTTACTTATAGGAATATGTACATCCAAAGAATTGTGTATTTCCAAGTATTCTATGTGTGCCACATTGGTTTGTGCATGGAGCGAGCCAAGTTTCGAATGATGGACCATAAACCCTTTCATGAAACATTGGAGCACAGTAAACAGCAAGCCCTGCTGCGTTCAGGGGAGAAAACAAATGTAATTGATACCTGTGGCCAAAATATTTACAACTAGTGTTTAATAACAGGTGGCACAAACGACTAACACTTGGACAAAAGTGTGGAAAAAAAGTGATCAATAGGTGTTCAAAACGTCTGAACTCATGATTAAATTAGTATCATTATTAACATTACTTTATGCAATTAATGTACTGTATGTTATAAAGTACGATGGAGGAGAGTGTTTTTTATTATTTTTATTGTTAGATTTGTTTTCTTTCTGGAATGGATTTAAGGGATTTTCATGATGGTTTGAGTTATGAGGGTAGTCACAGAACGATTTTAGCTCGTGAGTCATGGAGCCACTGTACTTCTTTGACACCAATGACTAATTGGCTTCTTGTCATCTTGTCATCTTAGAGCACTGCCGAAAAAAAATACAACGTAAATAGTTGAGTTATTTTAGCAAATGGAAAATGACGACAATAATTAATAACCCTAACCTAACTCCCCCAACAACAACAAAAAAAATAAGAAATTAATTTTCATGCAAGTTTAAGATAGCTATACGAGTATGCCTATGAAATAATATCCTCACTAGAGCTGCTTTCTTCGGGCGGGAGGTGGGCTACGTCCTGATCTGGTCCCCAGCCGATTGCAGGGTGCATAGAAACAAAACCAGTCGCAGTCACATGCACCCCCACAGGGAATTTAGAGTTGAAATGCATGACTTTCAGTCTTCATGAATCGTGCATGTTTTGCTTAAAGCTCCCCCAAAGACTTTGTCTTAGCTTATATTGGGTGCAAGCTTGTAAAACAGTTTGAATTTTCCCTTGCAGGTTGATGAATAGCCCCCTGTGAGACAAAAAAAAATGTATTCAAGAATAACTTCTATTTTCACACCTCCTGACAGAACCTTGATGTGGATTTTCCCAACATTTAGGTTGTTAAAGACTGGAAATCGGCCTCACTCGGGTAATTTGCTTTTACTTTACAGTTTGAATAAACGTAATGTAATGGGAGTGCCATGATTCAAGATTAGTAACGAGCAGATCCTGCACGCTCTGGCCAAGTGGGGGCAATGTTGCACAAGACTTGAATTGCTTTCAGTGGTATATTTGATCCATCTTTTTATATTCGGCTTGAGAAAGATAACTGTTTTAACTTTTTTTTTTTTTTTTTGACCATACATATTATAGAGAACTTTTCAATTCCTACTAATCAGACCTTAAGTGCACTGCAGACAAAGTTACAGCTACAAATCTAACCTACATAATTAGTCACCACATTAGGGGTAAGTGTACTATAGTATATTTGATATTCACAGCATCTTGATACTTGTCAGCCAAGAAAAGCAAATGTACAGTATTTATCCATGTATACCTATTTCGCACGCATTTATATGCGTGCTGTGACCAACTGCCACGTAATGAGCTCCTTTTTTCTCAAACCCTATCTGGACCACTGCATTGTATCCCATTAGGTTTACAGTGTGCATTCTTTGCAGAATTTTTCATCTGTAGTGATCTTTATTTCCCCTGGCAGCCACTGTCTTCTCGAGTGAAGATAAAGGCCCGACAGGCAGGGCGCTACTGTGGCTTCTTCACATTTTCGTTTTTTTTTTTTTTTTTTTTGTGCTGCCTGCTCAATAGGACGACATGCAAGGCATCTTGACAATTCAGAAAAGGAGAAGACGGCATACGACAACGTGTTTTGCTTGCCTCTGAGAACTCCAAACTTGAGCTTTTGAACTGAGCGAAGAAGCAGATATTCTGAAAAAGTGTGGCACATTTTTCCGACATTGTCAGAGTTTCTCCAGGAACCATTTCACATATACAGTATTTCTGGACATTTAATTAGATGTTTACAAAAAAAGAACTTTGTTCATTCTTTATCTGAAAAACACATTTCCACAAATGTATAAAATGTTGCCAATGTCTTTTGGAAAGATTTAAATATTGTGACAATCCCTTTAAGGACTAATAATTCTCTCATCTTTAATGTAGCAGATGTTCCGAATGAAGTGATTATTAGAACAGAATATACTGTAATCTTAAATGGAGGGCAATCACGTAGCAATTTATGTACACCATCGCGGTACCCAAAGAGCTGGACAGAGTCTCACATTCACACATGCTGATAGATGGTTGCTGCCATGGAAGGCGCTGGCAGGTCCTCTGGGACCAAACTAGGGTACAATGTCTTGCCCAACGACACTGAGACTGCGGATAGTCAGAGACAGGGTTCAAACCGCTCACCCTATTTGACTGGACGACCCCCCGCTCAACCAACTGAACCACAGGAGATTGCGGAATAGAATAGAACAACAAAAGCCTTTCACAGAAGCAAAAGAATATGCAAAAATACAACAGGGGGTCAATTGCGTTGATTGCCGTCAACCAGTCCATATGAATTCTTACATGTGCCAAGGAAATTGATCAGAATGACAGCACCTCTGGCCTCTATGTGAAAACTGTACAAGTCACTGTCAGGTGGAGACCTCCTACATCCAATTTTTTTTTCTCACAAATATGTTGTGTTGGTCATTCCCCAGGTGGGTGTACTTTTTTTTTTTGATGTACTTATTTTGTGATGTCAAATGAGAAAATAATGTGTCGCAAAATTGGTTCTCCTTAATATTTGGTTGCACATCTTTTAGCAGTGATGACAGCCTCCAAACATTTCTTGCATCCATCGATTTCCCTGTTTTTGTACTTCTCAGGTGGTATTTGCCCCCACTTTTCCTTCGCTATTTGTTCAAGCTCTTGAACATTTGTAGGGTTCTTTTCCTCAATGGCAGATTTCAAATTCCTTCAAGGCTTTTCAATTGGATTGAGATCAGGACCCACTCCTGGCCATTTTTAACCAGTCCATTTTTTCCTTTTCAACCATTCCTGTGCACTTTTGTATGTGTGCCTGTGTGGTGTTTCTCTTGCTAGTGTACACATAATCTTCAGCTCAACCTATTTTTTCCTCCACTGGGTAAGACATTTCACTCTAAAATGGGTCCAATTCTCTGTTTTCTTTTTTTTTTTTAACACACTTGGTAAGACATTTCACTTTAAAATCGCTTGATAATTTTCAGATTTCTTGAGACCTGTGATAGAGTCCAAGTCTCCAGTACCAGATGTAGAAAAGCAGCCCCACAGCATTATGAATTCTTTACTGTGCTTGACTGTTGGCAGGTTCTTGTTCTTGTCCTCAAAGGCTTCATTGTGCCATCTGTAAACACATTTTTGTATGCATTGTCAAAATGCTCAACTTTTGTTTTATCTGCCCATAAGAAGGTCTTCATCATCAGCTCTTTTTTTATGAAACGCAAGTTCTGTATCGAAAAATGTTGATTCGCTTGATTCATTTTCTTCAGCAGATACTAAAACTTGACGAGTGTCAATATTGGTGACCAGGTATGCGCTCACCTTGCAGTGTGACGCTCATGTTTGACCCCAACTACTGATCTATAATGTCTGTTTATTGGAGGCCTGAGGCTGTGAAGGAGGTCAGCGACCATAATCAGTAGCTGTAAGTAGGAGATCAGTTACACCATGCTTATTTCATTGTTTCAACAAAAATACGTTTCATCTTACCACCTAGCTTATAGAATTGCTTTGTTCATCATACTCTTTCTAAATCATGGGTTAAATATACTGCACATTAGTTACAAAAACTTTGGTATCCCATTTTGCAGCAAGAGCACTTCCATTTGAGTAGCTATTAAACAATAACATTTACCGATACTTGATAATGCATTATGTTTAGCAGTTGCAGTGAAAATTTAAATATATTTATCTAATCAAAAGATAAGTTTCACTCAAATGTAACACTTAAAGGATCACCTACTCCTCCTGCTCGAATGTTGTGTTAATTCTGTTGTCCACATCTTAGCCTCCAAGGGGATTTGATAAAAATACACTAAGAACCCCCACCACTAAACAGCAGTAATCCCAATCTTTTTCTGCAGTGTAGAATGGATATTGTACAGCCTGGGAGTATTGTCATATCATCTCTCTGTATATGTTGCTGCAGCATTTGTGTTCAAGTGGTTCGAAAATCTTTCTTAGTTATGGCATTTAGCTCAAAGCTAACAGATTTTGCCAGATGGAGCCATGACTTTCGTTTCGTTATTCTCTTTATTTTTTGTTAGCTTCACTGTAAACTTCAACTGAAACTGTTTGAACAAAACGTGATTTCTTTTTGAAGAACTGTTTGCTATCTGCTAAACTGCATACTGCACACTCAAGGAGGCTAGAATACTGCTAATGTACTATATCCCAGGATTGTAAAGTAGTACGAACGACATATTATTGGAGCCTTTATACGAGTACGAGAATGGATGCTACAGTATTAACAGTGATAGCTTTAGAGGTAATCCCAAAGTGGAAAATTTAAAGGGTCAAATTAAGTTCAGCCTTTACGGTTACAGTGCATTTTAGGTGTGTCCTGAAACACCAGAAAAGCCCAACATCCCAAACATTTTCATGAGAGGTGTACATAATGTAGCCTTTGGTTAAATTTGAGAGAAAGTTCATGACAGCTTTTCCACATTGTACCTTGAAGATAGAAATGGAAAAGGATCTTTGCATTCCCCCTAACACCATGGCCTGCGCGTGCTTTACTGCACCACTAGAGGGGGGAAAGTAAAAAGAACTGAAGTAAATCTTCCCATGGCTTTTTCCCCTCTCCTTGACTGTTATTGACTAAGTTAGAGAGGAGTCTTCACTCCGTGCTTGGTGCTCCCTCCCTGGCATGACAAGCAGCCCACTCACACGTTCAAACACGTGATGTCTGCTCCACTCTCACCTCGAGGGGATCCATCCCTCTTCAGCCCCCTCATTCCCTTCTTATCTCTGCCGCCACAGGTTGTTTGCTTGCAAATGTCAACCACGGTGGAAGAATGTCGGTTACGTAACGCATATATCCATGCCGTCTTGCCTTGCTTCTTTTTTTGTTTTGTTTTGTTTTTAGCTTGGGATTTGTGTGTATGGGTGTGTGTGTTGGGGCAGGGGGCACCTTAATAGTTGCACACCCTGCACAAATTCCAAGCCAAACTGCATCCCACTCAGTGCAGATTTAGCTAATTGTATTTCTTTATTCCGAAATGATTTAACAGTTATCATTCCAGCTCATCATAAGATGCAATGTTTTATAGTCTGGATGAGAAGGCCACCAATCACCTTTTATAGGTGATGACATAGTAAATGTTAAGGTTTCATTGCCGGAAACAAGGATAATGAAGCATTAGGAGCTGGTACATTATCTTATAAAAATATAATGGACAGTTTAGGGAAAAAAGACTGCAGATCATTATGGAAATGATTCGTTCTCCTCCCTCCACATGGGCGACCTCTGAAATATTTTCAGTGACCTCTCAGAGACTAAAAACACTTAATGGTAAATGGAAGAGGGTTGAGGAAGCGTGCATGCAGGAAGGAGGAAATCTGCTCAGGTTGGCCACTTTTCACTGTGGGAGGCAAGCTGGGAAGGAAACCTGAAAGGACAAAAACTTGAGAACAAAAACAGGATGGCTCTCAGGAACATTCTGGATCAGAAAGGGTGTTGGTGACAGTCTGAAGCCATGTTCTTCCACTCCGATACGCTCTTGCAGTGTTGATCCTGGCCAGAAAGAACATGGATGAAAAGATGGAGTCGGTCGCACATTTGCGCCTTTGAACGGCCTCCACTGTCTGATGGATTGGTTGTAAATGTTCCCAGAGGATCATTTATTTGTCGTTTGGGCCTCACAATCTCTCTTCTTGGTCATCTCAAAGTTGTTTGATGGAAAATACATCATTTATATCATACTTTATTCTTATAAAGCCAAAGTAAGGCAAGGCAGCTTTACTTAGAGAATATAGTGCATTTCATAGGCAAGGTAACTCAGTGCTTTACATGTTTAAACAAACATTTTAAGGAATTTAAAAACAAAGGGCAAAAGACCTTTAAAAAAAACTAAGTACAGGAATGAAAGTCAGTTTACTGATATGATTAAAAGAGCAGACAGTGCAAGTAAAATTTTTCAATGAATGAATTTTAATTTCTTAAAAATAGCCCAATCGTAAAAAAAAAAAATAATCATTTTGAATGTGGGTTAGCATCAATAGTACCCCTTGAATTGGATTCAACTTGAGAAAAGCCACGCGAGTATGAATTCTTCCAGTTGCAGTTGGAAGACAATGATCTTTCCGACGGCCATCTTAAGCTCCGGCCCCTTAGCCATGTCCTAAAACCTTCCAAAATGGCAATTCAAAAGAACATGTTTGAAGTCGATTCTCTATCGCGTATTCCAGATAATATTGGGGTATACTTTTTGCCAAATGGGTCAGACTTGTCCAAGAGAGTTCTACAGAGAGGTCTCAACTATTCCACGCAAGGATATGTACACGGAATTAAGATTTTGGACGGAGCAGGACGCAATGTCAGAGTTATAGTGAAATGTTGGCGATCGATGCAAAAAGGTTTGACGCCTCACAAACTTCATATTGAAATACAACAGGATAAAATAGTGGAATTGTACTGCGCATGTAAAGCAGGGCGAGTACTTTTTACTTGGAAAGATCACGAGTAATAACCTTGTAGTCTTTAGAAGTGTGTGGGTGTATTCATTTGACTTAGCTCGTAATGGAACCCAGTGCTCTGTCTTAAAGGGCTGATGTGATGCAAATAGACATTTGTCTTACATGACATCACGCATTTACGTACCACTAACCCGATTCTTGGGCATAAAACATTACACACTTCATTCAGCAGGTCAGTGATACGCTAACAAAGTGAAAGTTGTTCTCCTGCAATGTATAAAGCACTGTTAATAATGAAATCAAACTCAGAGAAGGTACTTCTCCTTCACTTACCTTTGAACATACAGCCTTCTTCTTCTTTTCCTTTTGGCTTGTCCCGTTAGGGGTCGCCACAGCGTGTCATCTTTTGCCATCTTAGCCTATCTCCTGCATCTTCCTCTCTAACCACAACTGCCCTCATGTCTTCCCTCACCACATCCATAAATCTTCTCTTTGGTCTTCCTCTCGCTCTTTTGCCTGGGAGCTCCATCCTCAGCATCCTTCTACCAATATACTCACTCTCTCGCCTCTGAACATGTCCAAACCATCGAAGTCTGCTCTCTCGAATCTTGTCTCCAAAACATCCAGCTTTTGCTGTCCCTCTAATGAGCTCATTTCTAATCCTATCCAACCTGGTCACTCCGAGCGAGAACCTCAACATCCTCATTTCTGCCACCTCCATTTCTGCTTCCTGTTGTTTCTTCAGTGCCACCGTCTCTAATCCGTACATCATGGCCGGCCTCACCACTGTTTTGTAAACTTTGCCCTTCATCCTAGCAGAGACTCTTCTGTCACATAACACACCAGACACCTTTCGCCAGCTGTTCCAACCTGCTTGGACCTGTTTCTTCACTTCCTTACCACACTCACCATTGCTCTGGATTGTTGACCCCAAGTATTTGAAGTCGTCCACCCTCGCTATCTCTTCTCCCTGTAGCCTCACTCTTCCCCCTCCACTTTTCTCATTCACGCACATATATTCTGTTTTACTTAGGCTAATCTTCATTCCTCTCCTTTCCAGTGCATGTCTCCATCTTTCTAATTGTTCCTCTGCATGCTCCCTGCTTTCACTGCATATCACAATATCATCTGCGAACATCATGGTCCAAGAGGATACATACAGCCTTCTATTTGTTGATATTGTTTACATTTAGTTGTACGTGTGGTCTTCCCCAAGCCTTAATCCATCGTAGACACTTCCTCAGCTGTGTTTTAGGCTTTGGAAAATGAATCAACCGGGCCCCTTGTAACCTGGCAGGATATCTTTCATCAGAATTGCGATTTCCCCAAGCGCATCTGAGAACTATTTTCTTCGTAACATTAACTTTTCAAAGCGCACGCGACTGATAACCAGCAATGGTTGTGGAACGATATGGCGAGAGGGGCGTGTCAAGCCTGGGGTTAAGACAATGCGGCTATCTGATTGGCTATTATTGTACGAGTGATTGACAGGTCGGAAAGGTCCATTGTAGGCTGCCTTATGATCATCCCTGTTCATAAATTTTGTGGTGTGTTCGCTTGGTTGAATATTTTTATTTTATCATTTTTTTTGCTTTGTGTCGTGACCCAAAATGTGATTCATGGGTCAGCTTTAGATACGGTGCTGTTGGACGTGGACAAGGAGAGCCACTGGCACCGATGCATTTCCAGACATTTGATGGTCGGGACGAATGATCAAATACAACATGAGAACACTCGCAACGAGCTGGTGTCGGCCACAAATCACGCTGAGATGCTCAGACTGAAATAATGCGGACGTTATGTGGTCCTCACATCGGGGCCAAACAACTTCCACTCTTTTGGGAGCGTTTTTGATTTAGTATGTTGAGGTGTGACCATGGTAATGTTGTTTGTTCGTCCGGATCAGCATTTGTGAGATAAGATAACCATCTACTGAAATTCATCCCAAAGGTATTTGATGGGGTTAGGTCAGGGCTCTGAGGTATTATTTCCACACCAAACTCATCCAAGCAGGCCATTGTCTCCCTTTTTCGTGCACTGGGCAGAGTCATTCTTGGGCAGAAAATGGCCTTCCCATAAATATGCTTTGTCGCTAGTTCACGCAAGTCATTTGTCATTCTGTTTTTATTTATTTTTTATTTTTTTTTCTGTCTCCCTCTAGCCGTGCAGTCCCTGAACAGCCTGAATGATCAGATTGCAAGTTTCATCGTGACGGGACACAAGTCACTTGAGCAGGATGATCACACGTACTGCCCCCCTGAGAAGGAGACCCTTCAGAAGTCAATGACTTTGATGAGACGCCTCCTCGTGGATGCTCAGGTATGCAAATATGACCTCTCTGCCAGCCGACAACGTTTGTCTACAAACTTTTAAATATTCATGACCTTTATGGTAATTACAATTTTAAGAAAAATGTGAGCAAAAAGCATGATCACGTACACGGATTGAATGACTCAAAATGTGCATTTTTATTGCACTGAAACTCCTCGTTTGGGTAACAGGACTGAAAGTAAGTTTTGTGAGTTGGAAAGTCACAAAAAAATAAAATCAATCAATCCGTTTGAAAAATGACAATCGAATATTATTAAAGAGATCTTTTGAAAAACAATCCCTCTCTGGCTCTACCCAATGTCTCTATCTTAATTTAAACTATTATGGTAAAATCTGGTATGCGGGTACAGGAATAGCCAATGAGATGTATTGAAGGGTGTGAAAACCCAGGCGGATGATTAAAGTGTGAATACAAACAAACATGTTTTTGCTAAGAAAATAAAGTATAGTTGGGATAAGAACCAATACAAATACGTTAAAAAAAATGTACAGCAGTTAAATTATGACATTTCAAGCTAAAGTCAAGTAATTTCAAGCTCAGACGGACAACAAATGGTGTTTTTCAACTTTTAAAAGTTGTTGTAATGAATATTTTAAAATTAATTGTGAAATATGCAATTAGATCAATGTGTCGGACATTTTCCTTTTGCATTAATTTTATTGTGCATTCATACTTTTAATTTCCTGGAATATAAACGGCACCAATTGAGTGGATTGGCCCACAAGTGAGAAGGCACATTTTCTGAGCATAATAGAACTCTATTTTTTCAACTGTAGGAGTTTTTAGGTGATGTTTTCTTTAGTCACAGTTTTTGTTACTCATTGCAAAACCAAAGAAAGACCGATGAATTACTGTAATCGTTTTTTTTTTGTGTGTAGAAAATGTTGTGGTGAACATGGCTGACTTACATGCGGTCAGTGAGGATGTGAATTGTGTAGAATCTTTGCACAATGTTGCGGTCCAACGTATTGTTGTGACCCATACTAAGACCAAGTGTGGGAAGAAAAGAAACATTTGGGGACCTTTGTGGCTTTGGTCCTTTCTTTCCGTCCTCTGAGTGAATCTTCTGATGATCCCCCCATCCTCAAGAATAGTGTGTCTGATTATCAATCATCTCGAAAGGTTTTGCTTTTAAGATTTGAAGCAGATGGTTGTTTTTTTACAGAGAAGATATAACTTTGACATGCTTTCTCCCATATCCATCGTCTCGTTGTGTTCTCCGATGTTGGTCATTATTATGGAATCTTTGTGTGGGATGAGAGGATGAAGAGGCTGAGATGAGAGTTTGGGAGCTCCAATTAGAGGCCGCTGCTGAAAAGCCAAAATGTCAACAGCGTGATTGAGCTGTTTATTCAAAATTATTCAAATGAGCTTGATGAGTTGTTACACACCCGAGTCCAACATCTGTCACCGCACAACAAAATGTTGTATTCTCATTTCTTATATTGACTTCCATTTGAACTTCATTTTCTCTTTTTTTTTGTTTTGTTTTTTGTTTTGTTCATGAGACCAAGATTCATGCACATTTTACGAATATGGTGGAGGCAAAAGTTGTACAATGCAGTCCACCTAGCCATTTTTCAACCCGCTTACCCTCACAAGGGTCACGGGAGTGCCGCAGTCTATCCTAGCTTACTTTGGGCAAATATATTTGGCTTTTTTCCTGCAAAGGAGACATTTACAGCACTGGTAACACGAACACTGATAATAAAAATACTTGAAATCTTCTTACGATGTTGCCTCAGAATCGATGAATGACACCTGAAAAAGTCACAAATGCTCTCTTAAACCATTTTATTGTTAGGCCCACTAACATGGAGATTCAGTAAAAAATTTGCAATTTTAGGTTTTAATAAAATAAATGACTGATTGCTTCTTGGCCATCAGTATAGTTGGCTCCACTGGGCAATAACTTTGGGATGTTTGCCAAATTTACTAATTTAATGAGGCATGAGATTCATTTATTAGAATTTTTTTTTTTTGACCATATGTGATGTTTTTCTGCTGATAAGTGCGTGTTGGAAGGACTTCACATTGCCTCTCCTTGGGCCCATTTGCCGTATATTGTGCAGTCAATCTTGGAGGAAATTTGCTGCACAGCTTCTGAACCTTTGCCACTGACCTTATCTCTAACTCCTTCCTCATGCTGGAACCAGCTCTGACTACATTAGCGGACCTGTCAGTCATGTGTGGTTGAAAAACGGCGGCGGTTAGAGAAGGAGTGTTTAGGGCACATGAGGATGTCAATGCATCCAAACAAGTTGGTGAAGGTGACTTTTGTCCGAGGAGACGCTGATAAATAAGATCTATGTGACTCCCTATGACCCCCCCGCCCCCCAGTATTCGTCAGTGAACAGCTGGTGATAAGTACCTCATTCTTTGAGAAGCAAACTATACACTGTGCATCAGCAGAAAAATACTGCAGCCAGAGTAAAGTTTGGGGCTTGTTTTTTTTTTCAGCTTGAACGGGAGCTATAGTCAAGGTGGAGGGACTGATGAACAGTTCCAAACAGAAGTCAACTCAATAAGTATCGAGGAGTGTCATCTTTCGAGAAAAGGAGCTCTACAGGTTGGCCAGACAGAGGGATAGAGATGGGAAGGATGTACAGCAAGTAAAGGTGATTAAGGATAGCGATGGAAACATGTTGACTGGTGCTAATGGTGTGCTAAGTAGATGGGAAGAGTACTTTGAGAAGTTAATGAATGAAGAAAATGGGAGCGAAGGAAGAGTAGAAGAGGCAAGCGTGAATGACAGGGAAGTGGCTTTGACTGGTAAGGGAGACGTTAGAAAGGCACTGAACAGAATGAAAAATGGAAAGACAGTTGGTCCTGCTGACATACCAGTGGAGGTATGGAAGCAGTTTGGTAAGGTGGCTGTGGAATTTTTGACCAACTTATTCAATACAATACTAGCGGGAGAGAAGATGCCAGAAGAATGGAGGAAAAGTGTGCTAGTCCCCATTTTTAGGAACAAAGGTGATGTTCAGAACTGTGGAAACTACAGAGGAATAAAGATGATGAGCCACACAATGAAGTTATGAGAAAGAGTAGTGGAGGCTAGTCTCAGGACAGAAGTAAGTATCTGCAAGCAACAATATGGTTTCATGCCTAGAATGAGTACCACAGATGCACTATTTGCCTTGAGGATGCTCGTGGAAAAGTACAGAGAAGGTCAGAAGGAGCTATATTGTATCTTTGTAGACCTACAAAAAGCCTATGATAGAGTACCAAGAGAGGAACTGGGGTACTGCATGCACAAGTCTGGTGTGGCGGAGAAATATGCTCGAATAGTACAGGACATGTATGTGGGTAGAAGAAGAGTGGTGAGATGTGCCGTTGGTGTGTCAGAAGAATTTAAGGTAGAGTTGGGACTGTATCAGGGTTCCGTGCTGAGCCCCTTCCTGTTTGCGGTAGTAATGGATAGGCTGACAGATGAGGTTAGACTGGATTCCTCTTGGACCATGATGTTCGGAGATTTTGATCTGCAGTGAAAGAAGCGAACAGCTGGAGGAACAGTTAGAAAGATGGAGGTATGCACTGGAAAGGAGAGGAATGAAGATTAGCCGAAGTAAAACAGAATATATGCATGAATGAGAGGGGCACAGGGGGAAGAGTGAAGCTCCAGCCAGAAGAGATAGCGAAGGTGGACAACTTCAAATACTTGGGGTCAACAATATAGAGCAATGGAGAGTGTGGTAAGGAAGTGAAGAAACGGGTCCAAGTGGGGTGGAACAGTTGGCGGAAGGTGTCTGGTGTTCTATGTGTCAGAAGAGTATCCACCAGGATGAAGGGCAAAGTCTATAAAACAGTGGTGAGGCCGGCCATGATGTACAGATTAGAGACGGTGGCACTGAAGAAACTACAGGAAGCAGAACTGGAGGTAGCAGAAATGAAAATGCTGAGGTTCTCACTTGGAGTGAGCAGGTTGGATAGGATTAGAAATGAGCTCATTAGAGGGACAGACAAAGTTGGATGTTTTGGAGACAAGGTTCGAGAGAGCAGACTTCGATGGTTTGGACATGTTCAGTGGAGAGAGAGTGAGTATATTGGTAGAAGGGCGCTCAGGATGGAGCTGGCAGAAAAAAGAGCGAGAGGAAGACCAAAGAGAAGGTTGATGGATGTTGTGAGGGAGGACATGAGGACAGTGGGTGTCAGAGAGAAAAAGATGCACGAGATAGGCTTAGATGGAAAAAGATGACACGCTGTGGCGACCTCTAACGGGACAAGCCGAAAGAAAAAAAAAGTCAACTTTCGACATGACATAGATCCAAATCTATGTCGTCATTTTCCACATCCAATCTGTAAATTAAACAGTTTAAATCATCTTGTTCAGTAGCTGCAACAGTGTTGCTAATGTAAAATGAAATGAGTTTAATGCCACAAGTTTCCAATCACAAGTCAAAACGAAAAGACACTGAACAACTATTTGTATCTCTAAAAAAAATTTTCACTTTTGTCACTCAATATTAACAGTAGCCGCCACTGTTATCGATGGGTTATATGAAGTGTACAGCTTATATCACCTAAATCTGCTTCCCTCCAGAGCATCTTCTGAGCTTGTCCATTTTGTTTTATGGATGATACTAATGTTGAGGTTAGTTCTTCCTGCTGCCACAAACCTCATTTCCTGATGCCAGGGGATGTTTTCATCGATGAAACAAATATGAATTGTGCTCCACAGTAAAAGCCTCGGCAGATAGAAGCACACCCTCACATCAGGACAACTTTTGCAGTTAAGTTACTATTATCTGTTTTATCTTTTGTTTTTCAAATAGCAATTCAGTTAATATATCTACCAAGGAGACCACTTTGTCCCCTGAGATAAATATCAGACCCCATGTGATTTAAATGCATTGGTTTCATGATAGTATAGTATATATAGTCTTGTTTAGTGAGTTACTGTTCCTATATCTTGATTTTGTTTCAGAAAATCCAACTTTGTATCAAGCAATAACATCGGCATTCTGGCAGACATTGTAGCTTCACCTCAAGAGCATCACTAGAATAACAATCTCAGGCTGGCTTTTTGCACTCTGGATTTCTTTTGGTGCACCCGTTCAAAAAGCCAACAAACAAACACGCGCTAATTGTCTGCGTGGATGGAGATTCCATGTGGCGGTTTCTTTTCCAAAGCCCTGCCGGCAACTCCCTGCCTGCCCATAGCTTATTCCTGCAGTGCTCTGTTTATGGTCTCTGTTGTTCTGTAACAATAGAACACCGGTATGCCGGAAGCCTGCCAGTTACTGCCAATCAAACATGAAACGTCGAACAATTTCTCCAAAAATGCTGTTATGAAGCATGATAACATTGTTTTTAACAACAATGAGGGTCGGTTAAAGCCTACCTGTTAATTTCAGTACTTGTGTTGGTCATCATTCTGTCTCCATGATATTGGGACCAGACTGATACATGTTGAATATCACTTAACTTTCCTCCACGTCTTGTATTAATATGACAACACATCTGACTCATTTCCCCTCATATATGTGCCGAATGTGCCACGGTCACGAAGGCTGCATTCTGGTTCCAGTCTCAAGAGCACTGGTGGCGCAGGGACGATGCTCAAGAGTGACTGATATGTGATGGGTTTTGCTGGGTCAGTCTGTCCTTCTATGAGCGGGACCTCAGCTGGCCCTCCGGAACACACTTTCTGCTCATGTAATATGCATCGCATCGGTCCCAGATGGCCTCCCCACCTCCCCCTGACTCCACCGGACCTCCGTAATGCACTGATGAAACCTTGCCACCCCATTTGTGTGATTTGTGTAGATCTAATGGCTTTTTCTTCTGGAATCTATTGCTCCGGTGAATTAAAACAGCACCTTGTGTGTTGTTATGGGATGTAGTTTAAGTGCTTATAGCATGACCGATTGCCTAATATTTGACAATCGTTCGGCTATTTAGCCTAATAAAGTTAATGGGATAAGGAATTAAGTTTTGTAACTTAAACTACAGTAAAAATGCACAATCATGTGATTTATCATGAGCAAGAAACAGAAAAGATCATGATAATAATGACAATTCTATACTTGAATGAAGTGAAAGGAAGAAATATCGTGGTGCCAAGTCACCCAGTTTGAGAAATTGAAAAAAAAGTATTTATTTATTGATTTATTTGATACAAGCACTGCATGGTGGCAGGGAACGCAACTCACTTCACAACAAGCACCAGTTTGGCTGATCGTGAATGATTTAACAAAAAAAAGAGGCTTCAAGCTCTTTGCTGCCATCCCAATTGAGGTTTACTGTCAAAATAAGCAGAAAACAAGAGAATTAAACAAAATCACAAACAGATGAATATTATAAAAACATTTACTTGCATATATTCTTTATCCTCTCTGTAAAACGACTAATATTATTGTGGCTTATGGATCGGTTGCATGTACAGTACTGTATATGCGTAATTCTGGATATATTACACTGCCCCCAGATGGTCAAGACGTGATCAGAAAAAAGAGCATAATATCCACAGAATTCAAACAAAAAATTTTGTCATTATTCTATATTTTTTATAAAGTACAATATTATAGAATGCGATTTGTCAACATTCATTTCAATAGCAACATTTTTTAAGTAATGAGTGTGGTCACTGAAAAAAACAAAAATGAAGGTACCATGGTCATAGCATACCAACCCACGCTGCCTGCATTCAAGTCTCCGAGTCGGGCAAATGTCAGTGACTGCTTCAGTCATCTAACATTTTTGGATGACTGAATCCAAAATAAAAAATTTTGCTCTAAATAATCATTGCAAACATGAACGAATTAACGGTACAACAAACGTTTCAATATCCAACCCTTGTGGTCTTCAGTGACATAAGGTACAACCTTCAAACTTCAACCACAATCTTGAGGTCACCTTTAATAATGATGTCAAATAGAAGTTGATGGATAGCTCAACTTTCTTCCCCACCGATGTAGGGACTGACTGATCTTTTTCTGATTATACTTCAAAATCAGTTCGGAGCCTCTTGTCTTTCCAGTGATACAATAGAGCACAGAGCCTTTGTCACGCAGTAGTTTGTTAAACATTCATTCATTTTATGTACCGGTCATCCTCACTAGTGTCACGAACGTGCTGAAACCTATCTCAGCTGTCTTGGAGTGAGAGATGGGGAATACAGTACCCAGAACTGGTCGCCAGCCAGTCACAGGACACATAGAAACAGGCAACCATTCGCACTCATATTCACACCTACCATGCAATTTAGAGTCAAAGTCAGTTAACCTACCATCCATTTTGAAGTGATGTCAGAGGACACCGGAGTGCCCGGAGAAAAACCACGCTGGCACGGGAAGATCATGCAAACTCTATAAAGGTGAGGTGGGATTTGAACCGTGTCCTCAGAATTGTGAGACAGTTGTGCTAACCAGTCGTCCGCTGTGTTGCCAGTTGTTTAAAATTTGATGGGGAAACACCAAACGTCTTAGGCAATAAGCTGTGGCTGCATTACGATTACCTGAAAAAACATTATCTGTTATGATTCATTATGACCTTGTATGGCAACTGTCTTTGTTTATTCGAAATGAATTGAGTGTCATGCCCTGTGTGACAAATAGTTTTAGTGTTGAATAACCCAGAATGCTGAATTACAGACCAATTCAAAAGTGCTTCATGTAAGCACTGGGACTTCGAAGAGAACCTAACACGCCATTCAAACTGAGGCTTGCTTGGCAAAACCGTTTGTCTGGCAGGCACCATCGCAGAAAGCCATATTTGAGTTTGTTTTTTTGTATTTCTTTGATGGAAGATTAAATCTAAAAGTGTAAGGTGTTTTGTTCACGCATGACTTAAGGGCTCACCTCGTTTCAGCAGTTATCTGTGGTACAACAGTGGGAAAGTAATCTCATGAAAGCCGTAGCATAAGAATGTTGAATCCACTTTTTACTAAGTGTGTTATGCACTTTGGAACAAATGAAACAAAGCACTTGATCTTTAAGGACCAACAACCCATAGTAAGAGCAATTTCATCAGTGAAAAATGCATCTTGAGAACACTTTAAGTGATTATGATTCAATTGTGTCCCATCACAGTCCTCATGTTAAACTAGTGGAAATCAGCCGTGCATCCACCAATTCAAAATTATAGTACAAAGGAGACAGAATCGACCCATGTTATTATGTAAAGGAACTACCACTTTTCTGTCCAGAAAGATTTTATTTCTGCCAATATTGTGGAACCTCTAAAGCCAACCCCCCCCAAATAGAAGTGTTGAAAATCTAAACAAAATAATTCACCAAATGTTCAAAGTGCCATCATGTCAGTCAAAGAAGGATGACAAAGTCCCTGTAAAGTCAAAATATTTTCTCAAATTGAAACACCAAATTCAAGAGTCCTGTAACAACCCTGGCAAATTTGAATGATTCAAAAAGAAAATCACCTAGCATATAAAATGAGGTTTATAAAATTATTTTTTAAAATCAAGCTGCTGTCACTGCTTTCAAACACTGTGGGTATGTCCACCATTAGCGCTGAAACCACACCCCACTCAACTGTCAATGAAATATCTCTCCTCTGACTTGGAAAAAATGATGCTACTTTTCTTAGCCTCTTTCTTATGCCTTGAGAAAAACTACATGTGTGTCCCGCAGACAACCATCTGCTTGAAGCCTGCGGTGGATGCCGCATCATCGTGGCCATGCCAGCATGTAGAATTCTGGCTCTCGAGTCAGACTTTTTTTTTTCCCCACCCCTCCCGCTTTGACCTTTCTCGGTATGACGTGTGCAAACTCTTTGCTAACAACAAGGTGCTCCAAAGCAGCCACATCAGCAGACTATCTGAAGAGAGGGTGCATTTTTGGGGTATAAGTATACAGTAGCTAGCTAGCAAACTGCATGTTGTAGTTGCACTGGATAACCTCTGATATGAATGAAGGACATCTGTAGTGGATCAGTCATAAATAGACAATCATTGTAGAAAGCCATTAATTGAAAGTGTTATTGTTCTTACTATTATTGTTATAAAAGCGTCCCATTGAATACCAAATACTGTCACTATTAGGGTCATGGGAGGAGGCACGGATGATTGTGGATGGGTAGGGGTAGATACACGAGGTCCTCAGACTTATTTAAGTCATTCCTGATTATTATCGCCAGCTCATACTGTATTTAATTTATTTAGATTTTTGTCAGGTTTGGAAAGAGCAGTGACAATCCTCTCTCATTGAGTCTGGTTTCAAGAGAATGCAAGAAGCCACTTTCAATGGTGACAAATTAAGTTACCTGTGTTCATTCTCACAAGGGTACAGGCAGGCCCGTTAAAAAAAAAAAAAAAAAAAATATATATATATATATATATATATATATACCAGTTGCACATGTCAATAAAATTTGAAAACCTTGGTCTCACCCATCTCCACTCAATTTTCGGCAGTGACAAAAATAGAGCCCTATGCGACCACATTTGAGTGGGGGGAAGCTGTCCTGCCGAGTGCAGCTGGAGGCGTCTACGATCTGTCCTGCTCCTGCCATTCCTCAGCTTGGAGCAGCTGTAATATCTCGAGGGATATATGCAGTGTAACGTATCATCAATCAGTGTTTGATAAATTGCAAAATCTCATTGTGTCTATGCCTGTCTTGCTCATTACTGTGTGCTTTGCTTCATTTCTCATATCCTCATCCATCTCTCAGTGCAACTCTCAATTGCATGGTCACACAAACCCCATTCCAATTACTTCATTTTATGTGCTGTAGGTGCAATGTGTGGAGTATTTATTTAAAAATGCTTGTGATGGTCAATAATATACATGCTTAAACCTTTTTTTGTTTTTATGTTCATTTAATTGTAGATTTATTCATTCATTCATCTTCCACACCACTTTTGCTCACAAGTGTCTGCTGCCTCTATTCATCCATCCATCCATCCATCCATCCATCCATCCATCCATCCATCCATCCATCCATCCATCCATTTTACTGAGCTGCTTATCATTACAAGGTTTGCAGGAGTGCCGGTACTATACCAACTTTCTTAGGGTAGGAGGTGGGGTACACTCTGAACTGGTCGCCAGCCAATCACAGGGCAGATATAAACAAGCAACCATAAACACTCACATTCAAACCTACGGACAATTTAGAATCCTGAAATAACCTACCATGCATGTTCTCAGGATGCGGAAGGAAAACAGAGTACCAGGAGAAAAAACATGCGAACTCCACACAGGCAGGGCTGGGATTTGAACCCGGGTTCACAGAACTGTGAGGCAGATGTGCTAACCAGTAAATTGTATTTTTGAGGGAAACTGGGGGGGCTTTCCTCTGCCTTGAAAAATGATCAAGTCTCTTCACAACAGATCTGTCCATTTTTTCCCCCTTGGTACTATCCAAGTCACTTGACTCAAAATTTTTAAGATAAAATGTAATATCTCAGTTTTTGTTTTTTTGAATGTTCACATCTATGTGCAAGTGACTGTTTATCGATATCATTGGCCTTACACTGACCGAAAAAATTAGTGATACCCAGAAGTAGACGAAACTGTCCATCTCAGGTCGGTGCATCTCAGGGGGCTGTCCCAGGTGACTTGATGCGAAAGGCAGACTACACCCTGAATTGCTCACCAGCCAATCACGGGGCCCGCATTGATTATTTCCTCTGTCTTTTAAAAAGACAGCCAGTAGTTTACCCTCATACATGGTCTATGTAGTTGTAGCGCCTCTCTAGAATAACATACTTCGATGAGGTAGCCACTTGAGTTCTTTTCTTACTCCAAAGTAGGAAACTAATAAATTAACCCAATGCTAATTACTCTAAATGTCGATGACAACCTTAGTCTTGTGCATTTACTTCTCTATCAAAAAGTCTCTGAAATAATATTTCCCCTTATGAGTTAATATTATCCCAATTTAAATAATCAAGCTACCAAATGAACTCACCATTATTTTAACTGTCTTGTAGATAGTCAAATAATAAACCTAGTTATGTAACAAAAAGTGTGAACATTTAATAACAAAATAAAGGATGGAAAATCAAACACGTACACACAACAGTCAAATAAACAAAGTCAATATAACAGGTACACAATGCGCATTTGTTAAGCTAAGGGCCCAAACAAATATGAATATAGCCGGCAAGCAAACGAAATTCAAACCCCAATGTCACGGTGGTGCTTCCCAAGGCAGGAGTGAAGAAGGGTGAAGGTGGTTTTCCTCTGTCCGGCGTCCTCACGGTCCTCGTCCTTTCTTCCTTGAAGTCCAAACATAGGCCTCGCTAGCCGTGTTAGCTCGATACTAGTGCCGTTGTCCTCTCCCTTGTGGTCCAACACACAGGCCTTGCTAGCTAGCGTTAGCTGGTTGCTAGTGCCCAAGCCAAGTCCCATGCATGCACTTAGCCCCTGTGGTAGCGGCTAACTCCACCACATTACATAGTGATTTGAGTAGTCCACTCAAACGACACACTATCCCAGTTGAACTTTCAACAGTCCTTGTCGAACACATTGATCAACTTTTGATAAATGTCCACTGTTCACTTTCTTTGTCCTTTCCGTTGTCCTCCCACAACCACTCGTACCTTGCACTCCGTCTAGCCTTTTTTCTCTCTCTTCTTTTCCTGCATCTCTTCAACACGTCACTTCCTGTCCTTCTTAAACAATGGTTACAACAATAAAATGACAAACAAAAGTACACATTTAAATAAAACCCTCCAAAAGAAAATGCAGTCACCACACACAGTTTAACAGATATTCCACCACATTGCATAAAGAAAACCTATAACCTAATTGCTATTTTATTATACTGAAATTTTACCTGTACCAACTTTTAACCGGGTTACATAGTCACTATGCATTGGATATACTGCAGGCTGTTGTAGAGGGTAGAGTTTAGTCAACATGTCTAACGTCAAAGCCCATTCTTTGACTCGAACTATGGCCGCCCGCAATTTCACAGGAGAATTGCGGCATGAAAAGACTCCTACTCATCGCGCCATAAAAACACCACTACTCATCATGCATTGACATTAAACACCACAGACGATACTTTTTTCTCTCTACAGAATTCCCAGCTGCATTGGAGTAAAAAAAAAAAAAATGTACCTTAGCCTGAGAATCCCGACAATGAACACAATAGCTGTTTATTTTTCAGTGGAAAATGCTGATTGGATTGACTGTAACTTTAAGCGTGCAAAAAAAGACCCTGATCGCAATTCTGCAAAATCTGCCATCAGCTGTTTTGCCGCAGGGTGACCTCCCTTTGAAGGCAACGGTACACATAACCAAAAAAGAATGTGTGAGGAGTACCCCATGGCCTGTAAAGGGATGTTAGCACCTTACGTTGATTTCCATTGAAATTCAAGGCACTGCATGTGAAGACTCATGGACACAGCAAGAGCTGGTGAATTATGCTGGAATATGATTGACATTTTTCAATTTGATACTGCAAGATGAGTTTGATGTGTTATGCATTAATTAAGTGGAGGATATAGAGGGCTGGAGGATTAGCATAGTATAGGAAACATTCTGCTGAGGTCCGTTGCGGAGATAGCACCGTGGCGTGTCAATTCATTGTCATTTTTTATTAATGTCAAATGTCATTGACTTTGATCAAGACTGAGAACTTTACCCTCGCTCTCCTCTCATTCTATTTATATGTTTTCTTGGCAATGATGTCTTCCTCTCTTTTTTTGCGACAGCTCGCTTACGTTCCACATCACCATTCTCTCTACTTTCATAGCTGCTCTGAATCAAACATTTCATTGGCCGTCGTGTCACGTGGAAGGAGTTACGACGCAGCTAATTGGTTTGGGAATTGGCCGCATTGTGAGATTTCCTACGATAAAGATGAGAAAATCGGCCAGAAAATGGTGATAGCAAGACTACCAAGAAGGTGCACTGGTTAAATTAGATTTTTGCTTAAAATATCTGTTCTGAACAGTCGCGTTATGGATACATTATTAGTCGGTGTCGGTTTGACTGTTAGTGACATTGGTAACATTTTTAGCTTGAAGAAAAAAATGACACACTTTCTTCTCTGATTATGAGTGTTGCACATTTAAAATGTTTCTTTCCCAATATGCATTAAGAGTTGCTTGTATTTCAGAACAATAGATCATTGCATCATGTTGCTGAATGCTCAATTAATTACAATACCCAAGAAGGGTTATGTCAGGAAGGGCATCCGGCGTAAAAACTGTGCCAAACAAACATGAGCGTTCATCTGAGATGATACGCTGTGGCGACCCCTGACGGGACAAGCAGAAAGAAACTCACTTACTCATGTAATACTCTTAATAATTGATACAGCATATGAGTGTACCTAGATTTCTTTCACTTCACTTGATTAATAAAGTATAAAGCCGACGGTTACAATTTATTTCCAGGTATGTTTTGTTGTCTTGTACGTTGCCCCTGACTGCAACCAGTGGTCACTGCATCTCTTCCACCTTGCTAATGAGTCCCCGTGTGCCCCACTAATGTTGATTTTTCATCCCCCTCATTTGGAGTTCTCGGTTGATTTCGAAACAAGTGGTAAATGACACCCCCACAGGGTATTAATCAAGACCAACTCGCTTACAAAGATTGATCACTTGCATTCCTTTAAAATCCATCGGTGAATGCTGTATCACAGACAGCAGTAATTAAGTACAAGTACGTGACCTGCCTGACACAATTGCTAATAATAGTAACTTCCTATATTTTTTTTCAATAAGATTGACTTTTATAGTTCAGGTATCAGTCATTCAAAGTATGTCTTCCCAACATTTTGTCACAAACCAGTAGCTCGCCTTTCTTGTGTCGGGCCAAGTTAGGTTGTGCTACCCCTTAAAATTTGGGGGCATTATTAAAATACACAGTTTCCTTAAAGAGTCGATGTCACATGTAATAGATGCTTTCTTAAATAGATGAAGTGCCTCCCGCAAATTTTTGTCCTCTACTGTCAAGGAAAAAACAAATCACCAAAATGCGTAGACAGTCGCTCAGATAAACTGTAGAAATTCCCGATGCGAAGTTCCATTTGCGATATTAATGATCTTGCATAATGCCCAGATGTCGTCTTTTATGACAATTAGCGTCTTAATAGACTCTTGCATCCGCAGCGTTGTGTGCGTTTGTTTATGGGGTGTGAGTCCAAAGGACACAAATTTAGTGGTCACCCTTCCTTCCTTCTTTCTTCTTTTTTCATTTCTGTAGCTTTCTCTATTCATTCATTCATCTTCTATACTGCTTATCCTCATTATGGTCCATAATAGTTGTTTTTGTTTTAAAGTTCAATTCAATTTGTCATATATTTGTCATATACTAATATTTTTTTTCGAGAAAAATAATCCAGCAAACATCTATTCCATTGCCAAGGACATTTTCATCATTTTCTATTAATGAATAGATCATACAAGAACTACAGAACTGATTAACCAAAAAAACTTCAATTTATCAGTGAATAACAAGAGAGACCTTTCAATGCTGTACTACTAATTTACATTCTAGTTTCCATCTTTTAATTCACTAGAGGTCAAAGTCTGAAATATTGATAGATGTCTGTAGCTCCAGTTTAATTAATAGTGAATCTTTGAGATGAGAAGAATTTGTTGTGCGAGGCCAGGTTTGATGCATTGAGTGATGTAAGCCATCAAAGATCATTTGTACTAGCCACGGGCTCCTTCAACTAAGATTAACCTCATAGCATTTAAACAAATGAAAAAATAAAATCACATCAGATGATTTCAATGCAAGGCCTCAGAGTTTTGTTGTCACAAAGGTCCTTAATGAATTTAGCATTCTTGAGGCTGACTTCATAGGTGGATCTCTATTATTATTGGCCATTTCCATATGTACCTCGCGTTGCTCTTGGGGTTATTTTGCTTCAATATGAAACTTTTTCATTTGTAATTAAGTAAAGCCTCAGTGTGATGACTGTCTTCGAAAATACCTTTTTCTAGGTTTAAAACGTGCACAGCTGGCCAACGAATGTGCCAACTGTGCAGGCCTGGACTGCTAACAGCTGCATGGCATCCTCAAACAGTTTTGCGTTAGCTTCCAAATGGCACAATTTGAATTAGAATGACAAGCTCACACGTTTCAGCCCATTGTCTCTAATGCAACTACAGTATTTCTTCTAATTTGTACGCCAGATCCATCCATGTTTTGGATGCCGTTGGGGCAGTTTAGAGGAAGTCAGTCAGTCACAGGCACACAACAAATATCATGGTTACTATTTTTTTTCATACAAACATTTCTATATTTAAAATATTTCTATTTAAGTGGTACATGTGCGACCTATGTATATATGTTTCCATTAAAGTCTCACCTACAGTACAATGCTAGTATAGTGCCATAAAATTAGAATCCAACATCAGTTTTACTGAGATTCATTCCATAGATTTTGCCACTTTTGATCCCAATTAGAAATGGACATATTATCAGATTAATTGATGGCCAAAATTTCTTACGAGAATCAATGTGATTAAAAAATTTGAAGCGTAATATCGTGCACTCCATGGCTGCGCCCAGCAGAAGTTCCGATCATAAAAAAATTCAACTAGTAGATTGCGATATCAAATGTTGTTTGCCCATTTTAATACTGATGATTACAGAGAAAATACATAACATTAATTTCTCTGTTGTGTACATGAGAAGCAATGTGTACCATGTACAGCTTTGCAGTTTAGATTGATCAAATTTGTAGGCGTCTAGAGCAGATTTCGGAGGACCAAACACAGAAAAGAAAGCTCTTCTCTGTCATTTCCAAAATAGTGCTTCGGTGTTCAGAATTAAATGAGGAAAAACAAGCAAGCCTAGGTGCGTATCCATTTATTTGAGTCAGCCTTCAACAACATCCTGGAACTGGGACTGGGACTCTCACATTATTTTTCAATACTCCATCACAAGCACTCGAGCATTGCTGATACGTCAGAGGTTATTGACAGGGCAGCATGTGAGCAATTATTGTCTTGATAAGCTGATATTGTTCATGTCCTCCGGACCAACCCCTGCCGTGAATCGTGAAAGAACATGACGCCTAATTATAAAATGTTTAGAATTGCTTATCTCAACCAGACAAATGCCACATACTGTTGTCTCAACACATTCTGAAAACATTTCAAACTCATCTGATGCCACACGTTACCGTAAATATATATATATAATTTTTTTGAAAACGTGCACTGAAAGTACACATGCACGTACACGTGCACATGTGACAATGACACTCTTATGTTAAAGTTTTGCAGTAATAAAGTTGAGTTGAGTAACTCGGGCTAATACCCCTGGCAAAATTTAGCTCATTGTCAAAAATCTAACAACAAACACAAATTGATGAGTTTTGAAGAAAATAGCTTGGGATAGAACTGAACAAATACTGCAGGGGAATTTGTGAATACTGCGTTACAATATAATGTACCTGCTTGTTAGCTGGCCTACGAACAAAAGGTAGTTTGTAGTCTTTAATTTTCCACCTCATAAGCATATTTGCTAAAATTAGCTGAATGTTCTATAATGTTTGTGTTTACATTATATGTCATAAATGCTCATTCTTGAAGAAAATTGGTTTGGAACAGCTGCATCAAGCAGTCAGCTTCGCCCCCCCTCCAGCCCTTAAACTGCATCTCTCAATCCTTGTCACTGAGATGACAGCTGCTGAATACTGAGCAGAGGAGACAAGAGCTGGCCTCAACATGAAACACACAATTATGCTCCCCCTCTTTCTTTTTAACACGCTCACCCACAGACATGCACGCACACACACACACACACACACACACACACACACACGCAGACACACTCACGCACGCACACACTTTTGAAATTAAAACAAAAGCATGCAATAATACACACCTGCACAGGGGTTTTATTTAGCAGAACATTAACCTCAGATGTGCAACCGCACACTCCGTTTTCTTCAGGAAAAAAACGATGCATCTGTAAGTACTCGTGGCCAACAGCCAATGGATGACTTTGACATATATTTAAGGACTGATTGAAATGCCAGTCGCAAACTGCATTTGTGGTTTTGCTCAGCAGTCTTTTGGACTCGTCGTTTGTTGTTCCGGAAACGTTTATGTCCTGCTGTGACATTTGCAATTTGCAATTAGATTTTTTTTCACCTATTTCAGGCTGCCTAACCCTTTGAACATGCACAAATAGATGCTAAGTTTACAAGACAAATATCTAAGAAAAATGTGTTTTCTCGTGCTGATAAAAAGATCTTTTTTAAATTATTCCTATTGACAGAGAGCTTCAAAAGCTGAAAATCGACCACCTGTCTCCCGATCTTACCCTAAAAATTTTCAAGCCATCCATTTTGTATACTGCTTATCCTATTGAGAATTATACAGGTTTTAATATTTACTCTACATGTAGTGGGATTCAGAATTCTGGGAGTCATGTGTCTGCTAGTCACATGAAACAAATCCAATTACAGTTGTTGTGTGTTTTGCGCCAGAGAGAGAGAAAGCTCATGCATATGCCCTTAGTTAACAAAGATGAGGTTTTTAAAAACATATATATATATATATTTAAGATGGGAACGATCATACAAGTGTTTTGAAAAATGTACACACTGACATGATTGTTTGATTTCCAAATGAGTTTGATGAAGAAACTACTGTTAATTTATATGGGATGGGAGTCCTGCATTTGGGTCCGCCCCCACACCACTGGCCCGTGATAGGATACCTCCAGGTAGTCAATATTGTGAGTGATAATCAAACTTATTACCTATATTGAGTACTTCACTACAAAGAGCCTGTGAATATTCCCATTTATCCAGGTCATTGCATACACTACTAACTATTTGCTTTCAGTTTTATTAACATTAAACTGTACAACACTTTTAGTGTATTTGAAATGCTCATCAATAATGTCACAATGGTCAACTCATCTTAAAAGCTAGCCTGTATGCGTTCTTTTGTTCATGTTTATTGTGGAGTTAAAATATTCCGTTTAAATTGCAGTCGTAGATGTTGGGATTGATCCCAAAATTCTGTCATCGCGGTTTTTCCGTGGTGACTTTGGGAAGACAAGGTGAGGAGAATGTCAGCAAAGGCTACGCTGAGACTTGAGAAATGTGTCGTGTAAAGGAAAATTTTCACTTAACACCAATCATTAAAATAACTTCTAAAAAACTATTTGTGCAATGACATCTATTTCTATTATAAAACAAAATTTGATATTAAAACTAAAGCTATCATCGTCAAGAGTTACTAGGTAGGGGGAATTTTTATTGTGACATACACCATCCTAATAATAACAATAATAATAATAATAATATAGAAAACTAAAAACGCACGTACTAACGTACAGCCTAATCTGATTGTTCACATGACTGACAATAAACACAGCAGAAAATAATGTCTTTCATTTCATTTAACTGCATGGACACTAATATTAGTTCCCTTTTAACTGGTCAACCAAGTTTAGAACCAAGTTGCGGGACTTGCACAGAAGAATAAACTTCTCTTTGTATTGTTGCCAGGCAGCAAATACCTTCACTGTGTGTATCCAGCTTTCATGTTTTTGCTTGGCAACAAAATTCAGCTGCACTTTGTTCAAGGGACAAAACAAACAATCATTGTTTTATTAGCTACTGTATAGTACATAAATGAACACGGTGCACATTTATTCCATGATTTTAAAGCAGAGTCGGTCTCTCGTCTTAGGTGTAAAAGGTCTGCAGCCTATAGATTTGATCCTTGACTGCAGCACATTGAAGATGAGCCACTGACTCCATTCACATGCTAATCTTAACCCCACCGCTGCCTCACTCTCTAATTACCACTCCTGTGCCACCCGGCACTGATTCACTCCACTGACCAGCCCACCCATTCAAGACCTTCGGATCGAGCACTGGCATACAATATGCATCCCATATCACCTCAAACACATGGATTGGAGCTTAGATCATAAATGAACCTCAAGCCGTTGGAGGCTTAATCAGTGTTTGCTGCATTTTTATGATTTGTGGGTGATTTTAAGAAGGAATTGTTGTCTGTTGTGAAAACAATGGATGACCACAGTTAACTTCATCTTTTTCTTTTTTTAGAACCTGTTCAGCTGCATGGCCTTGCAGAATAATGAATCTGGATGTCTTTTGTGCTGGAACATATTTATTGTGCAATCATTCTGATGTTTATTTGAAAATCCAGCTAGACAGAAAAGGGGTTTCGGGGACAGAAAGATTGAGTGGACAAGGAAGCTAGGGGTAGGAACCACAGCAGAACAAAAATTAGTCAAGATATTTGACAACAAGTATCGTTAGAACAGTAAAATTATGTTCTTTTTTTGCGGATGGGAGGGGCTGGGGGGCCATTCAATAACTAATCAAGAAAACAAGATGACAGAGGACAGAAAAGGCCAGGACAGAAACATCAGGAACAGAGCTCCTGTAGGCTAAATGGAGGCAGCTGGGCGGAACCAAGGCAATGTATAAACTTCACAGGAGCCACAGTATCTCCATTTTTCCTAAATGCAGTGGAATGTGCAGTTTGGCCGTTTTTGTCAAGGCTTTTCTCACGATTGATCACAGTTCTTGTGATGAAGCAGCTGAGTCTCGGAGGCTCAAAGGTGCGTTACCTTTCGGTCTACCATTTACCACGGATATCGGAACGTTTCCTCCCGGCCTGTCACGTTCTCATGTGGATATTTGTTACATTCTGTCACAGATTTTAATGGATGAAATGCGGGACGAGAGAGACAGTCCCGTGACCCTCGTGAGGATGACCGGCTAAGAAAATGAATGGATATATAAAAAAAAAACATTAAAAAAAGGCCAGAATTGAACCCATGGTTTCAGAATCATGAGGCATATGTTCTGCCTGAAAACATTCATTGTTTCTTCAAAACTGCAAAATAAAATGAAAAAATTCCAACTATTAATACAAAATACAACTCTTCCTGCAAAACCAAACTATTGCCATAAAGTCGGCCCCAAGTCACTCAAAATGAAACTGTTCAGTCATAACACACAACATGGAAAAAAGAAAAAATTAATTCTCAGATCATAAAGCTGTAGAAATAATCTTTTATTCTCACAAAAAGAATGCATTTGGCAAAACCAAAAAATCCAGTTTAGCAATTGCAACAAAAAAATGCACTCACAAAAAAGGTACTAGGCCTACAAGTGAAATGGAATATTGATGTATTGAAGCACTTTTTTTGTCTACAGCGCTGTGTAGAGTCATCCTGCAATCAATTGTTGTAATGAAAAAAAAATATCCATGTCTTTGAATCTTCAGACGCTGGTGAACAGGATGAATGTGCTTTGGTCGGGCCGCACTCACTGCAATCCCGTTTCCCTCATTGTCCAACTGTGCACAAGAACGTGGTCTCCAAAAGTCTACCTGCATTTCATCCATAATCCGGAATTGTTCTTTGTTTTTTACCGTACATCCTTTTGTCCTCTTCTTCGACCACCTCTTACCCTGCATAAGAACATCAACACTGCACCTGTTTCTCTGATTGTCTCCATCCATCGCAAATCTTTAACAGCCAGGGCTCACTGAACTGGCTTCTATTGTTTCCTTTCTACGGATAGAACGATCATTCATTGTATCGACTGTATTGATTTTTATAGCTACGATCCAACAGTTAGTCTCACAGTGAAAACTATCTCAATTACTACATCAATACAAGGAAACACGCCTGTAATTAATTTTACTCTACTCTAGTTAGCAGTCAGTGGTTATCACAGTGCTACTTTCTTCTTAGGCTCTTTTCTTCCGTCTCCCATATTCTACACCCCAAATAGTCACTCCTTTCCGGAGTGCCCCAAGTGGCTGGACGAGACATCATATTATCTGTGTGTATACCTGCCCGTGTGTTGTTGTCGGAGCACTTTAATTAACATTTTATTTTTACATTTATGTCTCAAGATACTAGACAATACTGTAAATGAAATGCATTGTGGGACTTAAAGATCAGTTTACATAAATTTATTTCGGTTGAGCATGAAACTAGGTAAATTCCTGTATTTAAAAAAAAAAAACTGATGGTTTTTGGTTTCAGTATTGATTGTTTCTAGAATTCTTCCATTTTTGTTTTAAGTTTAATGAATTATTCAATTTCCAACAGTAAGCTGTCAATGAGAATGTGTAAGTTGTTGTTATATTTAATTGTTTAGCAACCCAAATGGTAAAAAAAATACATAAAACTGCGTGTACAGTATGGCCACAACATCCGCTGCCCCACAAAGGACACCAACCCCTGCATCCCAACTTCCTCTAAAATCAATGAAGATGTTTTTTTTTCCCCTTTGGGGTATAAGTCACAACAAGACTTCCTCATTCCTCTTTCGACGACTTGACTTCAACCATTGTTTTTTCTACCTTTCTCAATATTACAACACGATAACATATGCTGTCTATTGAGACCTGTTAACAGCAATACCGTTCTGCACATGTGCATGGCAACATTTTCATCAACACTTGTATATCATATATAAATATATAGCATAGTTGGTGGGAAAAAAAATGATATCAATGAGATGGTAGGCCATGATGATCAATTCTAGACATGGAATATGATAACATATTAATTAAACTGCAGCAATTAAACCACTCAAGTGTCACTTTGTATGTGTCTGTGTACAGTAGAAGGAATGTGATGTATCAATAACATCATTATGTTCATTTAGTGAATGAAGTGTATGTCTGTGTGTGTGTCGAAAGCTCTGGTATTCATTTTATGGAATTACACCACAGTTGCTTGCTTGCTACTCTGGCTGCTTCAGTGCAATTCTTATCATATGTAGAATACTTGGCTAAAAAAAAAAAAGCATTTCTGTGGAATAAGAAGGCACAGTTGTTCCAGCTGAGAATGTGTAAGAAAAATTGACTTATGGTAAATTGGAAGTAGTCTGACTGGGTGTAGCTGTTGACAGTAACTATGACACACTTGCAAGCTTATTATATGAACATAAAAGCAAGTGAATCATGCAAGTCAAATGATGGAAGAGGGAATATAATAAGTCTTGACATTAGCCCAATTTTCACATTAGTTTTGTCTGTAGCAGCAAGCGTACTTGAATGTTACCATACACCCTCAAAATACTGGATGAGAAATTGTACTCATTGTTTTTGCCCAGTAACAAAACATGCTAATTCCATGCGAGTTCTCAGAATCGAGCTATTGCAAGCAGTATTACTCAGGATCCAAAATGAAACTTGATGCACAACATTTCACCCACTGACTGCATTTCTGTTTTAGGTTTGGCAACCATCCTCTGTGGACAAGGACATGTTTGTTTTGATCATTTGTTCATTTTTTTTTAAAACACACTTTTTGGGACTTTGGATGCGGAATTTTTTCTTTAGGTGACAAAAAAAAAATCACTCATAATAGCAGAATCAAACATACACTCTACGCATATTGAACATGCGAACTTAGACACGAAATCAATTTCTGCATGATGACAACAATATACAGTATTTCTCATGTACATTTAAAGGAGTAATAAAACAATGCTATATGGCAATTTTTTTCTTAAAAGTGCACAAAATTGACTGCCATTGGTGTCAATATATTTCATATTTTTAAGTAGTGAGGCAAACAAGACTTTCCAGGTCGGAAAGAGAGAAAGCATTCAGGCTTTTTCAGTACACGTACACAATACCAGTACATTTCATGTTTCTATCAGTATGTACAGACAGGTAACACAATCAACGAACATCTTTCCACAAAGCTCACCAAAACCGTTAAGTTATACGTTCAAATTGACACAATTTCTAATCATTATTGATGGCCTAGACTTTACACTTTAAGAACTACAGTATATTAATCAAACAGTTCAGTGGCAAATGTACCAGTCGTCACATTCAATTATCCCAAGTTGTTGGCACTTCGTTTGTTAAAACAAAGTCAAATTGATGGTCTTTTACTCTTCTTCTCTTAACTACTTGTACAGCCACACGACAGTAGCATGTCCCACGTTTGGATAACTTGCTGTGAAACTATATTTTGACCCTGATCTGTTTATTGGTCAATCAAATCAATTCCTTTGACCACTGAGGGGAAAACACACATTGAGGAGGAAGACGCATGCAACGCTATGAAGTGTCAATTTTATCACTCTCCCCACACTTTGTCAGCCTTTGCTATGTTTCATTTCAAACACAAATCACCAGAACCCACTGGCCATATCTTAACACGACAGCTATGGGTGACGCTTCTGACTTCCCTGAGCTCACATGAGTAGGTCACTCCCCCCCCCCCCTCTGACTCGCTGTGCAATTGGTACAGTCCATTTAAAAAAGGTGCCTGTCATCTCTCAACGCTGCGTGTCCTTGCAAACGTCAGCTGAGGGGAGGGGGGGGGAGCAGCACGTTTCACACAGTGATAGTGCAGCGCAGTTCGACGTTCACACACGCGCACACGTGCTTGCAGAAGTCACAGAAACACACACAGTCCGTCCAGCAGATTCAAATTTCCCGAGAGCTGGACGACTTTCTGCAAAACAAAAGGAAGAAACTGCTTTCAGGATTTCACTTGACATTCTCATCAAAGAGCAAAAGAGGGGTTTATTTGTGGACACCTTGCCTCCTCTGGAAATGCACAACTTGTCAGCATGACACCTTTTCCGGATTTCCCTCTGCGTAGGCAAAAATCCTGAAAATGATGGATGACAACAAGCAGCTGGCTCAGCGCATAGACGGGGCTATTCAGTCGGCCAGCCAGGAGGTGACCAACTTGCGCTCGGAATTGAGCGCCACCAGCCGAAGACTGACCGAGCTGGGGGCTGCCGAGCCTTCGGGCAGCATGCTGGAGAGCCTGCAGCGCAACTACAACGGTAAGATCGCAAGTGGACGCGAAGGGCAGCGCCGGTGCGGCTGCGAACGCGGAGCACGTGCTGCTTGCTGCTAACTGTGCCAATGAGTGTGAGTGATTTGGACAAAAGACGCGTGGAGTGTTTCTGTTGCTCGTGCCCATTCTCAACCCCTGCCTCCCTCCTCATGTTGAATAATTAACCTTGTGAACCTGAAAGAGGGAGTCGTGCTGCACTTTGGTCAGGCCAGAGTGGGTAAAGTTACAGCATCTTTTTTCCCCTCTCTCTCTCTCTCCCTCGCTCCCTCCACACCCCCACCCCAGTCCATTCATTTTGCAATATAGTGACCAATGGATCTTTTTTTTTTCTTTTTTTTGCGGGTGGGTGGGTGGAGGGGCTTCGAGTTGCCGTGGGTTATTGTTACTGAGAGCTCTTGCATAGGTGGCCAGTCCGTAGAATGTCATCCAAGGGTGTGTGTGCTGTTTACGCTTTCCTACCTTCATCTCCCCAGTGACTTAAGTAGCTGACAGATGTGTGTATTTACACATGGCTGCTGGTGACATAAGCATACATGGCTGACCAAACCCTTTCCAATCCTGGCACACGCCTACTTCCACACTCGCTGTTTCCATAGCAGTCAGCTGCTCCAGCCAGCCAGCTGTCTGTCTGCAGTATGTTGCCTTCCAAGCAACATATTTTAGACACCTCTGAGGTCAAGCTACAGTCCTGCCATAAAGACCTGCATGACTTCCTCTTTTCACATCCACAAGGAAGACCTCAGGCAGTACTCCCTGCACTCGTACTGAAAGTCATGTAGTCCTTGTTGACCTCTGTTATAAGGAAATGGCGAACATTGGCCATGACCCAGCTGCTGACTTTCAAATTGCTCTGCTGGAAACTTTTGGAACACTTAAAATTACATAACAATCACTGTCCTAAAAGCAACACTTAAAAATGCTTTAAGTGATTTTAGTGGTTTACCGTGTAAAAAATGACACATATCTGAATATTGTTTTTGCAGACCTCAAGCGGTTTACAGTCAGAGCAATCCACTTCGAGAGTCAATGTGCCTCCCATCGGTCCGAGCAACGCCATTTAATCCATATCTTCCATTTTGCTAGCCAAGCTTTGACGTGTGTATCAGTGCATCAGCGACAGTGATGCGTTGTTTACAACACAAAATGTGATTAAAAAGCACAACTTTTTTTTTCTCAACTAATCACTTGAAACTCCCGCCCCAAATGTTTTTCCTTACCTTGGTTTCCATGTACACGTTGGCGCTTCTGCTGTTACCATAGCAGTGAGCATTGTCCAAAGTGAGTGAGTGACGACAAGCGCTTTTCTGAGAACGCCGATTTCATTGTCTCTCATACGAGTGCTTGGCTGCTTAGATCCAATGATGCCTTCAAGGTTCATGTTCAGTGATGGATTTGAGTGATTTTGCTTAGCACTAATAAGACTCTCATCCTTTGTATCAAAAAAGTCTTTCAGAAGCAGATGTGTGTGCGTAGACCTTGGGGCTGTAACTAAGTGCTTCATAGTTCCCAGTATGGACATAATTTAGAAATGTGCCTGCTTTTATTTGACCCCCTTACCTTTCTCAAGCATGTTTATTTTTGCTTCATGCTCACCTCGCACTATCTGTTCTTTCTCCCTGGAGCTGTCCTTTACCACCTGAGGTGTATGTGAGTAATGGCTGGGTCTTGGTGGATTCGGTAATTTATCATCAGTTGCTACATTTGAAAAGGAAATGTGCGCTAAGGGTCACCAGTTCATTGCACAGCCGGCACAGGGCAAATCCTGAGGGAAGAGCAGTTGCTGGTGCTACCTGGCAGCACAACAACAGAAGCGGCAGCCTCCTCGTGAGAAGGATAACTTGCTTCAATTACATTGCTTGTATCTAGAGCTTACTAGTGTCCCACTCAATCCAAAATAGCAATATCATGATCTGTTGAGGTAATGATTGACATGGATCATAAGAAGTGCAAAAATGTACCAGTCCGGTTTTTCTGAGCCAACCTGTTGACTGTAAATTCCGCTCAATACAAAAGCTTTGATATGCTGTAATCATCATAAAACAAGGTTTAAGTCTCCATTTTTATAGCATAGTTGTATGCGACTAAAATCCATTCACCCATTATCCAAGCCGCTTAAGGATCGCGGTAGTGCCGGAGCCCATCTATCCGAGCTAACTTGGGGTGAAAGAACTACTTCCTGAACTAGTCACCTGTCAATCGCAGGGCACATAACGACACCATCAACTGAGCGGGAACCGAGCCCACACTACCCACACCAAAAGTCCGCTGTGGTAAAATTGATTGCAATTTTATACTGAGCCAAGCAACATAAACAGGCTTCCAATTTTGGGGGGCTGTGTGTACTTGTACCAGATTAAAATTTTGTTTGTGGACCAATCTTTTAAATGTACCATGTCATCAAAATTTTGTTAGTTTTATTTTTTTAAATAATCTTTTCTGATTTTTATCAGGTTTTCAAGATAATTAGGGTTGAAAATTCCCCATTTATGCCAATTTTCAAGATGGAGTATTGTGGTTAGTCTTTAATGCCTGCTAGTTGAGTTTCTCAGTTGTATTCAATCTGAAAATAAGATGCACTGATTGGACGACTGATCTCCCCAGCGGAAAGCAGCTTCACCCTCATTGGCTGTTGGCGATATCTCGGCATCTTGAGGCGGCCATGTCGACTCTCATTGTGAAGTAGAGTTCACATCACACATTTGATCTTGTACGCTTTGAACACTGATCCTGTAGAACATATTGCACATATTGTACGTTCTACTTCATTACTTTATTAAACCATGAACAACAGGAGTCCCCCCCCCCCAAAAAAAAATGGCAACTGTCTTCACTTTTAATAATATCCCTTTTAAAAATAATTAAATAACCCATAGTTGATTTATTTTATTTTGAAGATACTGTTTTCAGATTTCAGTTAGTTATCTCGCAATTTGCTATCAAATAATAATAAGAAGATCATGGATTTTTATGGGTTCATTGACATAGAGAGGAAGGAGCAGATGACTAAACTCAAATTATGTGATATCCCATCTGATTGTGTCAATATATTTGTGTGTCTATTTGTAAATCTTTCTGTGAAAGTTGGTATAAAAAGGAGAAAAGTGAAATTAACTTCTGGAATACAGTGAAGAAAATAAGTATTTGAACACCCTGCTATATTCCAAGATCTCCCACTTAGAAATCATAGAGGGATCTGAAAATTTCATCATAGGTGCATGTCCACTGTGAGAGAGATAACCTAAAAAGAAAAATCTAGAAATCACAATGTATGATTTTTTTTTTTTAATGATTTTTTTGTGTGATACAACTGCAAATAAGTAACGCATTATCTGCACTGTAAGGCACACCTAAAAGCCTTTAATTTTCTCAAAAGCTGACCGTGGGCCTTATGATCTGGTGCACCTTATATGTGGATCAATATTGAGCCTTTACTGTAGCTCCATCTAATAGATGCATAACGTAACCCCAGCCTCTACTGTAGCATCTATGCTATGTGCCTTATAATGCAGTGCGCCTTATACTGTGGTGTGCCTTATATATGAAAAAAGGTTTAAAATAGGCCATTCATTAAAGCTGCGCCTTATAGTGCGGAAAATACGGTATTTGAACACTTGTGTATCAGCTACAATTCTGAACCTCAACGACCTGTTAGTTCGCCTTTAAAAGTCCACCTCCACTCCATGTATTATCCTGAATCAGATGCACCTGTATGAGGTTGTTAGATGCATAAAGACACCTGTCCACCCCATACAATCAGTAAGACTCAACCTTGTAACATGGCCAAGACCAAAGATCTGTCCAAAGAAATCAGAGACAAAATTGTACAACACCACACGGCTGGAAAGGGCTACGGAGAGATTGCCAAGCAGCTTGGTGAAAAAAGGTCCACTGTTGGAGCAATCATTAGAAAATGGAAGAAGCTGACTGATGATGAACAATGACCATTTGGATGACAGAGGAGTCATGGGAGAAGGTTTTGTAATCAGATGAGACCAAATTGGAACTTTTTGGTCATAATTCCACTAACCGTGTTTGGAGGAAGATGAATGATAAGTTCTATCCCAAGAACACCATCCCGACTGTGAACCATGGGGTGGAAGCATCATGCTTTGAGGGTTTTTTTTTCTGCAAATGGGACAGGATGACTGCACTGTATTAAGGAGAGGAAGAACCTGGCCATGTATTGTGAGATTATTTGGGAACGACCGCTTTCCCTCAGTCAGCGCATTGAAGATGGCTTGTGGCTTCAACATGACAATGACCTGAAGCACACAGCCAGAAAAACCAAGGAGTGGCTCCGTAAGAAGCATATCAAGGTTCTGGCATGGCCTAGCCACTCTCCAGACCTAAACCCAATAGAAAATCTTTGGAGGGAGCTGAAACTCCGTGTTTCTCAGCGACAGCCCAGAAACCTGTTTGATCTAGAGAAGATCTGTGTGGCTGAGTGGGCCAAAATCCCTCTTGGAGTGTGTGCAAACCTGGTGAACAACTACAGGAAACATTTTACCTTTGTAATTGCAAACGAAGGCTACTGTACCAAATATTAACATTGATTTTCTCAGGTGTTCAAATACTTATTTGCAGCCGTATCACACAAATAAATCATTGAAAAATCATACATTGTGATTTCTGGATTTTTCTTTTTAGGTTATCTCTCTCACAGTGGACATGCACCTATGATGAAAATTTCAGACCCCTCCATGATTTGTAAGTGGGAGAACTTGCAATATAGCAGGGTGTTCAAATACTTATTTTCTTCACTGTATGTTTATTCTGGGACATAATGAAAAGGGTAATATGGGCCACCACATTCGGGGTAAAGGGTTAGGGTCAGATAAAAATAAAACATGAGGTAAATCGAATGCTCAGGACGATGCTCAAATAAACTATATTACTGGTTCCACAGCAGTCTACCCGAGCCAGGTTTCTTTGGTGGCAGACCTTCCTTTGCTGTAAATCTTTCAGAAGTGGTTTCACAGGCCTCTCTATGCCACAATGAGTGTTAGCCACCAGCTAGCGTGCAAGCGAACCGGAGCGCCACTCGTCTGACGGAAAGACAGTGGAATCGTTACCCGTTATTCCGCCTGTGGCTCACCGCTACGTGACAAACATTTGAGCACATACTTTTTGCCAGTTATCTGCCCACAATGCTTTGTTTCCCAACACATTATAGTAGCCTGAATAACGAAATGCATAACACATGCACTTATATCACGACACTAAGCTGTTCTGCAAATTCTGGCATTCAGCGAAAGTGTTTTTGAGCATTAAGAATAGCTAGCTTGCTAAATTGAACCTTCAGCTATAAAAATGTGCCAAATATTTATAATTTACTGTATTTAACTCACAATTGTGCTGGACAACCACTGATGCAAATAAAGGGGTTCAAGTTCTTATTTGGTGGGGGATGGTGCAAGTCATGCCAGAGACACAAGTGCGTCGCTGGCCCGTTTTAGCCACAGACCAAAATATAAGCGAGGAGGAATTGGAACAATGAAAAAGTGTTTTTTTACACTATGTTTCCACAATTGTGTTCTAAATAGTTCTTAGTTTTTGTATTTTTTCCGCAATTATTTTCAGTTTATAACTTTTTCTTCTGGAATATCAAAAAGGAAGAAGGGTTATGCCATCTCTTGAGATTTTGAAAACGTGGCTGAAAGTTTGGGAAAGGCCTCTGCTTATGGAATAACTTTGTCCCAATGCTTTTTCCCCACAGTGTAATTTTTTAAATGCTCAAATAGTTTCCATTAAGATACAGTATTTGCTCCTAAGGGGATGACGCGCACCCCTCCTCCCCCCACCAGTTTAGGTTTGTTAGTTGTTGGTTACCGTCCTGCCAAAATCCCATTCCTCCCGCTCATCTCTTGAGGTGGACAATATCCTAAACTGAGATGAGAATGTTTTGCTTGAACAGGATTTCCCACTGACATTTGATAACATATCATTATTTTTATGCCTTTTTTACACACATGAGGTCTATGTCTAAAGTTGCTGTCACTCACAGAAACATTTGGTGTGCAGTAACCACAGAAATAAATTAAGGGGGGAGGGGGGTTGGGAAACATATTGGGATACTGGAGTCGTGAGTGACACCTGTGTAGCGCCAAGTCTCATGAGTGATTTCTGTTGATGAAAATGGCATTTTAAGTCGAATTTATTGTAGAATTGGAAACGAGACAAAAAAGGAGAGCCTTTCCCAGGTTGCGCATCTATGCCAAGATTAGGAGACATTTATTTAGCAGTTAGTGTCCAGAATCAAAGCATGGAAACAGCAGTTTTCTTGAACTGACTTCATTCAAGACATCTCCTGGTGCAGTTACTTTCCTGATTAATTTTGCTTTCGGAAGGAATTGCTGCCCGCTGGAGATTGCATTGCAAATACAATGACTCATGTCAGCTTAATTAATAAGAGTAACACCTTAACATTTGAGTGCAGGTAGCAATTAGTTGCCCGTAATGTAAGTTGAAGAAAAGTGATTGTACATTACGGAACTGTACCATGTGGTTTATAGCCACTTATTCAGGTATATTGTCCATGTAGAACTCATTGGAGAGAGAGAGAGAGAGAGAGAGAGAGAGAGAGAGAGAGAGGACCTGATCATTTAGATTGACAAGCCATAAAAAAGTGGAACTTAGTCTTAACGACATTTTGGGTGGATATTAACACCACTTTTGGTCCCTGTACAGCAGGGGTCTCGAACTCAGTTGACGTTGGGGCCGCTGGAGCCGGAGTCCGGCTGAGGCTAGGCTACAGCCTCGGCGCATGTGGACTAATGTGGAATTTAAATTAGAAATTAAAAACAATCCTATCTTCCCAAACATATTTTTTTTAAAACACAAAATAAGATGAAGAAGGACGGTGATAATTGCAACTTGTGTGCAAAACCTCCCCCCCCCCAAAAAAAAAAACCTCTCAGTGGCAACACTGCTGTAATTTTCTCTTTGAAAATTGTTTCTGTGCTTGTATCAAGCCCGGTCGATGTCACACGCCTGATAGCCATCTACCCCACCATGATTGGTCGGCACTGTAAAAGTGCCATCCAAATAACACTTGAGGGGTCGCACTACCATTATACTTTCATTTTAAGATGGGGACCACAAAATATAATTTTGTGGGCCACAAATGGCCCATGGGCCGTGAGTTTGAGACACTTGCTGTACAGCATTATCAAAGATGTAATGTGCTGTAATCCACTGGACCTGTAATCAGACCCAGAGTTCTATACTGAAATCTTTTTTACTTTAGTGTACCTGTATTGCATTTGGCTAGGCCAAGTCTGTCTGATATTATGTTTGATATTTTTGATGAGTTAGTTTGAGTAGCACTCCATTATGTAAATTTGCCTTTCCTCAGTATTTGCTTCTTGCAGAGAGATTCTACAAGTGCTCTCATGCAGAAGCAGATCGTCCAGGTAAGTGTGCTGTGGAGCTAGTTACGCCATTCAGTCAGTGGTGGGTACAGTAAGCCAAAAATTCTTCTCAAGTAAATGTTCTCTTAAAGTATTCTACTGAATAATAATGTGGCACACTTGAAAGTCAAAAATGGTTCTCCAAATGTTTACTTGAGTATGACTAAGTATTAAATGTTTTCACAAGTGCTGAATAACTGACAAATTCGTTTTTTATTTTTTAAAAATTAGTGGAAAATATAAAATAGAAACATGAAAATTCATATGTTTCCCAACAATATAGCTTTAACCAAAACAATAATAATTCTATCCATCCATCAATTTTCTGAGCCTTTTATCCTCACAAGGATCACAGGGGGTGCTGGAGCCTATCCCAGCTGTCATTGAGCAGGGGCAGGAGGCGGGGTACACCTTGAACTGGTTGCCAGCCAATCGCAGTGCACATAGAGACAAACAAATAATTTAAATCTTTATTATTAGATTAAGGCAAATTCAGCTTCAATAAGTGGTCTTTCTTTTTATTTAACACTCATGAAACAGCACGAAAAGATCACTAGAGATTGCTTGCATTACATTGCCGCTTTTCTAAATCTAGAACGGCCTCACATTGCACTACCCCGACCTTACTTGGCCTGGCCCAGCCTCTGTTGCATTTCATTTTGCAACAGGCACCAATCAAAAGTGGGAGGGATTGCGATGGGATGAGGAAGAAGGTGACACCATTTTTCTCGTCATGCTTTGCATTTTGCTCTATTTCATCTTCTGCCAGTATGCAAAGCAAGCGCATTTCATACACAACGTAATGCATGTGCTTTACATGATTAAAAGCATTCAAATACAAAAATAAAAACATTTGAAAATAAAGAGTACAATTAAAACAGGTTTTAGTGCAAAAAATATCACAAAAAAATTGAAGTACTCTAAAACGCATGAGAAAAAATGTTTTCAGCCTGGATTTCAGAGCATTCACACTTGATGCTGACGTCACCTCTTTTGGCAACTTATTCTATTTGTCTGCAGCATACTAGCGAAATGATGCTTCACCATATTTGCGATGGACTCTACACTCCACGATTTGACCTGAGTCAGTTGATCTCAGAGCCCTACTGGGTTTGTATTCCATTAGCATTTCTTTCATGTATTCAGAACCTAAATCATTTAGTGATTTGTAGACCAGTAGCAGAACTTTAAAATCTCTTCTAAAACTGACTGCAAGCCAGTGTAAAGACTTTAGAATTGGAGTTACTGTATATGATCTGACCTCTTTGTTTTGGTCAAAATGCGAGCTGCAACATTCTGAACAAGTTGTTGCTGTTTTATGCTCTTTTTGGGGAGCCCAGCCAGAAGACCATTTCAATACTACAGTGTACTTGAGATAAAAGCATGGATGAGCTTCAGCTGGACACATGCAAGCGTGCAATATGGACAAAAATGTCTGCAGCTCTTCAGCAAAATCTGCTCAAAACCTGGTGCACAGGGAGAGACGTGGTCGAAACCGACGAGACAGGACCATCGTTTACAGTTGCTGATTCACCCCAGTTCATGAGCGATTCACAAGTGGATACCCGGTGAGCCTCTATAGGTGTTTGATGCTCTATAGAGCTCGTGCACCTACGTCACCAAAATCACAGGACTGGCCGCCATATTGCTGGTCAAACAAAGAATTGTTCAATGCTAAGTCCATTGAGACGAAACGAAACTGTTTTATAGCACCGTGCCCAGAGTTTTGTCTGATACCGTAAAATATTTAGAAGGTGATAATAAACGAAGGTATGTGGAAAAATTAGAGACACTTGGCAGAGAGGACCCATATTTAATGCGTGTTTAAGTGTTTTCGCCGATAAAAAGGTCGACTGTTAACCTGCTTCCGCCTGTCTTGGACAACTGGATCTACACATGTCTCTGGTGAGTGAATCCTTGAGATTTTACACAGAAGAGTTTGAAACCGTAGAAAAGTCTGGACTCATACAAATACTTCGTTGCTGGATCTGTTCTCAATCAATCCCACATAGTGTTGGAGCCGCTCAGATTTTTTTCAATACAAATATCAATATTTAAATCAATGACCCCTGGTTTTACACAATCTCACATTCATTAACTATGTTTGGGGAGGGGGGAAGGACAGCAAATCGGCTCCTCCGTACACGGAAGCGTATCGCTGCCACACATAAACATCTCTGCGACAAACAGTTTATTTTCTTTTTTTAAATACACATTGTTCGCAAATGAGTCAATTTGGCATTATAGATACTAATTGGTAATTTGAGATTAAGAACAATTCCTACCTGAAATGAAGCGATCGCTACACAGACGTGTGTATTTGGTTGGGCACCAGCCATCACGTTTAATTGCCGAAATCCATCGATCTTTTCTGGTCTTTTCAGCTGGTATGCTATAGAATGATCTCTGAATATCTGTCTCGTCTGTTCTGACAACCAACAGCACAACAAGTCTCGGGCATTGTGAATATTCTGCTCCGGTTCAATGTCTCCCACAATGTCTAGCAGCTCTGTTTGACCGGCAATATAGCGCCGTGAAAATGGTGATGTCACGTGCACAAGCTCTATTGTCAATATGTTGTACTTTATCACCTATCTTACACCATAAAAATATAGATTAATAGTTTAAGAAGAAGCATGTTGCTAAAGAGAGAGGATGTTAGTGAGAATAAAAGCGAGAGTATGAATATTTTGAAAGGAGGCTCACTGGTTCCACTCATTATAAGGTACCCACCTTGTACCTATGTTGGCATCCATTCTGGTCACAACCTTTGCTTGTTCATCCACAGGTACATTATACATTATGAATTAATTTGTTATTTAGTTTTTTGGTATTGATGTAAAACAATATTTGATGCATTATATCCTACTTTTGATGCAGTGTGACATTAAGGCCCACTAAACCTGAAAATCTGTTATCCCTTGAAGAAAATCTCATGTGCTTTTTTGGTTAAGACAGCGATTCAAACTTTGAATCATGGCAAAACCAGTACCAGAATGATTGGCCACTCCCGAAAACACATACTGGACAACAGTTCAGTCCTGTTCAGTGGCATCTCTTGAGATGCCATGATTGAGAAAGTGAAAAGTGACTGCGCTAAAACAAACGCCTACTACATCTGTCGGCCAACCAGATAACGGTTACATCATCACCCTCCCCAATCTGCATTTTAGCATCAAGTCAGAAGAGGTTCAGAAAACCCGACGTCACCGCTTGGCCTCGAAAAAGTGTAATGGGGAAGTAACCACACGGGGTGCGAGGCTGGTCGGGTTCAGTGGAAAAGGGCAATAGAAAAACACGAACAAGGGAGCTCAGCGCATGACATGCAGTAGCTGTTCCTTTTCTGAGCCTGTGAGGTAAAAATAGATTAAATGTGACTGTGTAGTGCATTAATACTACCTACCTCTCCGAATAGTGCAATGGAAAAGGTTTTGTGATATGGAAAAGTAAAAGGCTGGAAGAATAGTCATTGCTCAAGTGTTGAGCTTACAGAAGAATGTAAAGCAGGGGTATCAAAATCATTTATGTTGCAGGCAACATTGTAATTACAGTTTGCCACAGAAGGGCGTCATGTGAAAACATCTCAGCTATTATTTCTATAAGGACACTTACACGACAATAGAACTACTCCAACTACAGTATTTTTTGATTTCTTGTAAAAAGGGGTTTTTGTAAAAAAGAGGTTTTCTCACTAAACATTGCTCGCAATTATTTTAACGTGATCGAAAGTGAAGTGATTTGCTTTGGCAACAACATAAAATGATGTGTGTGTGGGTGTGTGTGTGTGTGTTGAGTTCATTTTTTTCTTTTTTTGTGGCTTCACCAAAAGTCTAAGCAAAGGGAGCATGAGGGAAGTGGTAACTCATGGGTGCAGATGGTACTGGGGGATGGGGGAGGGGGAGACACGTCCTACCCATATTTATAATGACCCCGATACGTCCCTCCCACTGCCGCATTAATCTCCAGGTAAATATGGTATTAGATTTTGAACATGTAAAGGTGAATTTTGAGGAGAAAAGCTCATGTGGCAAAGACGTGCCTTACTTCTAAGAAGCAATGACAACTTGTGGCTGCTAATTTTAAGAACTACTTCTTCTTTTTCTTTCGGCTTCTCCCGTTAGGGGTCACCACAGTGTGTCATCTTTTTCCATCTAAGCCTATCTCGTGCATCCTCCTCTCGAACACCCACGGTCCTCATGTCCTCCCTCACAACATCCATCAACCTTTTCTTTGGTCATCCTCTCGCTCTTTAGCCTGGCAGCTCCATCCTCAGCACCCTTCTACCAACAGTCACTCTCTCGCTTCTGGACTAGTCCAAACCCAAGTCTGCTCTCTCTCACCTTGTCTGCAAAACATCCAACTTTGGCTGTCTCTCTAATGAGCTCATTTCTATTCCTATCCAACCAGTTCACACCAAGCAAGAACCTCAACATCCTCATTTCTGCTACCTCAAGTTCTGCTTCCTGTTGTTTCTTCAGTGCCACCGTCTCTAATCCGTACAACTTGGTTGGCCTCAAGAACTGAGTGATCAAATATAACAGTGTGGAGTGAACAGTAACAAAATAAAACAGGTGAATGAACACAATGTATAGAAGTACTACAAGGGAATGATTAACCTTAACAAGAGAAACCCAATTCTTAGCTACTATGACATTGTATGAACAATGCCATGCAAAAGCAAACACAATGCATACTGGGCATTCTAGAGTCTACTTCCTCCTACTCTCCAGTGATTTGTGTGCACACAAAAATGTTATTTTTTGTCTGAAGTAACTCAGAATTATGTTTTGTGTTTTAGAAAAACAAAACAAAACGTTTTTTCTCAAAATGCACGTTCCTACCTACTCGCTTGCCCTCAACCAACCCTGCCGTTAAACTTACTGCCCTTAACATAAATATGAAATATATATATATATATATATATATATATATATACACACACATTACCGAGTGACTGTTGTGTGTGTGTGCGTGTGGTAAAAGTGGATGTCTGTCCCAGCTGCTGAGTGCAATACTGTATAACAAAAGCTGTACTGTACACTGTCGACAGTAATCAAATAATATATAAATAAGGTGTGTTTAGGGTTAACAGACTCTTTTCTCTGGCACATAAAGTAATCTTCTCTCATTGTCTCACTGTGTCATGAACCACTCAGAGTTGTGAAAAGTTAATTGATCAATTTGCACTGGGTATGGGTGGTTCACGAAATTGACTTCCTCACCACTTCATAATAGTCAAGTGGTGAGCTCATTTTATTCTTCTAATATGCAATTTTTTTTAATTTGTTGGTATTAACATCAACTTTATGATATGGACAGTTTCAGATCAAAATGGAATGTTTTCATTTCCATGAGCAATTGTTTCCAAGGATGCCCATTGAATGCCAACGTCGCTGTGTCATAGAGAAACGGTACAGAACTGAAGTGCAGTATAAATGTCAAGGAATTAGTCATTTTGTAAATATGAATGAATTTACAAAATAAAGAAAATTTCATAGATCATCCATCCTGCCGTAACTTTATGGCAACTTTCTAGTTTTTCCCATTGTAATAACTAAGATCTCCCATCAGCCTCTAACAAATTGGTCCCTCTGATACAGTGGAGGAGATTAATGTATTTCTGATTAATCATCGTCAGCATTAATAAAAGCAGCAGAAGTGGGTGTTCGTCAAGTACATAAGTGCCCCAGTAGTGGTTGAAGGACGTGATGTGATGAAGAATGTTTGACAAAAAGGATATTGGATTGTATGGGCTTCGCTGCAGGACCTCTTAAAGTATTGTCACTTATTATTCGCAGTGTGGTGCACACACGCGAGCGACAGCGGCATTAGTAATGACAAAATGACATCTCGCCTGTTCCTCTCTCATTTCTGGTACATGTAGATTGAATAGATGTAAGCCTAATCTATTTCTGTCCTTTGTCCCATTTCTTGGAGGCCCATACAGTACGTTTGATGTGATGAATGCACTACATGCGTTTGATGTGACTAACAAATGCTGCTGCAGTCATATTTCAACACGTCTTAGATTCATGCCTTTTTTGTGGGTCTGGCATAAACCTTTTTTTTTTTTTTGTGGTTCCATTTTTAAGGTTATAGGATCCATCTAATGCAGCTGTTCTGATAATGGTAAAAAAAAGTAATTTGAGATGTAGCTTTCCAAATCTTAGTCAGAAATTTGAATCCTGTTCAAGTCGTGTCTGTTATCCGTTTGCTCAAGTTTATTTCCCTACCACTGGATGCGATTAATTTAGCATCCTAGCTGGGGGCAACATAGCGTGTGCAATCCAAGATGATAAGGATATTTTTTAGCACAGGTAAAGATGACAGAATTACTGCATAACTCTGCTGACAGATTGTAATACCTTGGAGGATTTTTATACAAATGCATGTGGCTCGAGCAGATTTCTTCATACGCACTTCAGACTACAAAAAATCCATACGAAGGATTTTTGGATCAGCACTTCTGTGAAATTATGTCAGAGGCCAGGAGAGCTGTGAAGTTTTCTGGAGACGTTCTGTGCAGCGTGCAGCATAACGCAACTTGAGCAACAATATGTAGGAATCCTGCATACCATTTGAAAACTTGTGCCGCATCAATGAAACATATATGAATATATGATACGTATAGTCGTGCTAAAAAATATTGGCAGGTCTGGTGTGGCCTTATGTCAAGCTATGACGGGATAAAATGACTGACTTTTGACATGCTGTCACATCGACCCAAGTGGCCACCCGTTTTTCTGTTGTACAGGTGCTACTTGGCTGTTAGTTGTCATCACTGTCAGGATCTAACTTCCTGATTGACTCAAACATTTACGGTTTGGCTGTCAAGTTATGTTGCGTGCTCTTGTATGTCAAAATCCTCCTCCTAGTCCTCATATTCCAACACATTGCTCGCCTTTCCATATAGTGTGTAGCACGCTATGTTTGTCAATTCCAACGTCACTTCCAGTTTATCTTGCAGTCATTAGAGGAACAACATCCCAGTATCTGGAGCTTCGGGTATTTTCGGGGTGTGCCCAATACATGTCATAAAAAAACAAGTTTCTAGCTAAACTTTACGGGAAAATTTCAGTTGCATGCATGTATTACATGACATATGTAATGGTGTGATGTTGTCCGCTATAATAGAGACAGGGCGTAGAAGCGCACTCTTTTTTTGAGAGGCAGCACGTGCTCTGGCATTTATTCTTTTTTCTCGTTCTTTTCACCGCTATTACTGATGTAAGGAATTGGGCGTTTAAAAATGTTCATGGTCAGGGGGAAATGCAGTTAAGTGTTGGGGGAAGAGCTGAGAAACACAGGAAGTAGGTTGCATGTTTTATTTCGAAGCCAGATTTATCGGGCGGTTCGACGAGATCACTTCCTCTTGTGTTTCTGATTGCTAAGTGTAAGGTAGCCATGTTGGTGTCCTCCACATATTTTCATTGATTTGTTGTAAAAGGTGAAGATAAATTAGTTTAAAATGTCGGCAAAGCTGGTGTAGTTACAGAGGCGCAGTGTTGAATGTATTTTATTAATTTCAAACATAACTCCTTAGGTGGAGGAGGGGAGACGTTGTCAAGATCTGTGTGGTGACCATGTTTTTAATGTTACAGAGCTTTGACTGTCTTTTGGAAGAGAGCTCTGTGAACATTTGTGAATGTGTCTCCTTTTTAATACAGCATAAGAGAGACGATTAAACCAGGTTGAGACCAGCCAGCGTGTGTCTTCTCACTCATCATACAAAAAAATAAAAAATACACAACACAGAGTTAGACCCACTCCACATACAAAATATATAAATATGAATTGTAACTGCCCTATCACATCTCTGTCATCTGACCTGGCTGTCATAGCGAACTACTGCCATCATGGTGCTGTTGTGATGGCAGTAGTTTTAGTTTTGAATGATGATGTTAAACAGGCTTTTGATTTTGTGACATATTGAAGGCTTTCTTTTTTTTTTTTTTTTTTTTTTTACTGTCATGGGGCTCTGCTGACAGTGGACGTTGATGGGCATGCGTGGCTGTCGCCGCTGCGGAAACATAATGATGATATTCTGGCCCCCCCGAAAATCACCATTGTTTAATTTCAGAAAGCTACGACCAGTCATCACCAAAACCTGTGTGGACAACTCTATTTATGCTCACTAACATATCTTAAAATATCAGAACAACTGGCCGTATATTTTTTATTTTATGGCGCGTAAGCGTTTTCCTCTCCTGAGACAAACATTTGAGGAAAAAGGAACACATAACGTACATAATCTGTCATATTTAAAATCTAAAATATAATGACTGGATAAATCCACATAAACATTACTGATGCTTGGTTTTCGGACATTAATTCACGTATATGATTGCTTGGGGTCATGAGGCTTGCAAAGATGTGGCACTTGCCTGTCATATATGTATATTCTTAATTGATGACACCCTAATAAATTGTTTTTTCCCCCCCTGCATATTCAAGTTAGCCATTTTTAATATTACATAATTTTGGGGTACTAGTTGTTGTTCATATGTTGTTCAGAGTATAGTTTAACGATATATGACAGCAGCAATTGAAGATACAATACAAATTGAACAAAGCAGTGGTTGGAAACCAAAACAAGCTGCCTTTCTTATTTCCTGAAAAGTTGAGGGGATTGTGTTTGACAGCTACAATATATAACATTTTTAATACTGCCAATTTATATACATTATTTTTTCCGCACTGGCTATGAAAATGCTTATGAAAAAAAAAAAGTCTCGTCATTGTTTTCTAAAAAGTTGACATTTCAGAGTTTGGGGGGATTCCACCCAACAGCGACAAATAAAATCTGAGAATATACTGCCACTTTGTGGTAAAGTACATTCCTTTTCCCACGCAGACTGTGAAGTGAATTCCGTCTCCACTTTTTCCACTGACGTCACACCAAGACATGGGTAGGGGTGTTTTGATTTTTGGTGACGAACAGGGAGCGTTCCAAAGGCAATTAGTTATTAACCAATTGCTCCATAAACAATTCATATCATTGAAAGGTGCTGTTGCCATTGATAAACTGCAAAAGCAGCGATTTATTGACATGTTGAGAACATTGGTCTCAAGGTACAGAAAGTGCTTCCATTCAACACTTTACTGGAAATATGTATAATTATCAACAAATGGCTTGCACCATTTGGCGCTGATAATTGGGACCGAGTTAAAACAGACCCATTTGACCTGACCCATTTTCGCAAAGGCTGGCTTGGATAAATATTTTTCTCCAGGTGCCAAAAAAATTATCTTGACCTTCTTCATCTTCCAATGGAATATTACTTTAGTTTAGTACTGCAAGAACCTGAACTTTTGTGAAGTGGTGCTTATCCCAGTTTGTTAGTTGTGGCAATTTAGGCATTTTCATTTCATTAAAAACTCACAGCATACACTCAAAGACTGAATATAGATCGAAATGAGGTGTGTCGCTGTGAATCATTCAGCTATAAACTGTCCATTTCCCAGCAGGCAGGCTGTCCAGCCAGCTGGTGCCTGCTGGGTTGAAGAAGCAGATTGAGCACGCCTGGATGTCACAGTGGGTGCAGGTGGGCCCTGCCATAAGATACAAGGAGACCCATTGGGGCAGACCGGCCCCATTCAGAGCCGATCCATGGGGAAATTGACAGGGTGTGTTACGGAAGAGTGATGTGCCAAACCTGACAAATTGGATGAATTCTAGCCTGTCAGGGTAAGGAAGGCAGTGCCATTGTGAGGTTGGCATCATACTACTGTATATGAAGAAGGTGGAATGAAATGGGTGTGTGGGTGTGTGCACGCGTGTGTCATTAAAAGGGCAGGGACATTATTTATGTTCATGCACTTTCAAGATATGCATATGTGTTAAACGTGTGTGCGATAGAGTGAGGAGACAAGCTGCCCTTTACTAAGACGCAAAAGGCCAAAAGTGCTGTTTTCACAACTACATAATTTCTTTGACGTGTACTGGTAATTGCTATTAAATGCATCATTGACCACATTAGTTGTTCTGTTCCGGCAAAGTCATGTATGAAAATTACTTTTCAATGCTGATGGCTTGCTTCCATACCAATTAAGGACGATGAAGGAAGTACAAGTACATTCTCAGCAATAAGAATAGGACAGTATTAAATAGCACTGTGTAGCGCCGAGGAAAAGGAGTCTGAGGCGGAGTGTTGAACACAGGAACAAACTTTTTTTTATTGGCAGATATCAACAGACTACTCGCATAACAGTGGGAACTCACTATTTCCTAACTCCGGAAGTGCAACAACAAAAACAGTCCGTGCAGAACCCAACAACCCAACTCAAGGTCCCGTGGGTGAATTATGTAAACACCACACAAGCCCCCCCAGAATTCACCCATAGACAAAATCCCTGTGGCGTGGAGGGATGAAAACCCGACCCTGGCGGGTGTGCACTGCAGGGGCCGAGGTGGGCGCAGCCGCACTGTCCTTTGAGTCAAGGGACAAGGGCCCAGGCGGGGTCGAGGGCACCCTGGCAGGTGCGGGAGCACAGGGCAAAGGGGGACGACCCCGCCGCGGGGGGAGGGCCAACCCCAAAGGCTGGGCAATGTCCAGGTGCGCGGGTTTGACCCTGTCCACAGAAACAGTCTCGCGTCTACCGCCAATGTCCACGAGCAGCTCTTATCCCCATGCTCCAGGACCCTGAACGGGCCGTCGTATGGGGGGCACAGGGGTGCACGGTGGGGGTCATGTCGAATGAACACAAAATGCGCAGAGCGGAGGCAACGGGGCAGCCGGGCAGCTGGGGTGGCATGTTGCGACGTGGGAACTGGCGTGGACCCTTTGACGGCCTCCAGCAGGGAGGACCGTTGCCTGGCTGCAGACCAAGGTGCCGTGGCGTCTGGGATGAATTCGCCAGGGACCCGCAGCGGCTGGCCGTAGACGAGCTCGGCGGACGAGGACATCATGTCCTCTTTGGGGGCACACCGGAGGCCGAGAATGACCCACGGGAGCTTATCCAACCAGTTGCTGTCCGTCAAGCCGGCAGGAAGGGCTGCTTTCATGGAGTGGTGGAACCGCTCGCAGAGACCGTTCGCCTGGGGGTGATAGGCAGTAGTGCGGTGCAGATTGACCCCCAAAGTCTCAGCGACTGCGTTCCAGAGTTCAGAGGTAAACTGAGGGCCATGGTCAGAAGAAAGGTCGGACGGGGTCCCAAAGCGCACTGTGGGCTGTCCTGTCCACCATGGTGAGCAAGTAGGTGAAACCGTGCAAGAAAGAAAGCAGACCTACCAAGTCGACGTTGAAGTGGTCAAACCTCCTCTCGGGGACAGCAAAGGGCTCTCAGGTGGCTTTTGTGTGGCGATGCACCTTAGCACGCTGACAGGCCATGCACGAGTCAACCCAGGCCTGCACATTCTTCTCAAGCCTGCGCCACACGAACGTCTGGACCACCAGCCTCACGGACGGTTTCCTGCCGGGGTTTGAGAGGTTGTGGAACGCCTCGAAAACAGCCCGCAAGGACCAGCGGCCGAGACTGGCCAGCCGAGAGGTCGCACAGCAACGTGACGCCCGAGTCACCAACAGCGACTTCCTCCACGTGCAAACCCATGTCAGAAGTCTTGAGGGCCTGTACCCCGTCGTCCGAGGCCTGGTCTGCTCTCATGCGGGATTAGTCGAGACCCAGATGCAGAGTGCCGACGACCGCCCTGGAGAGGCAGTCCGCGACCACATTGGATTTGCTGGCGATGTGTTGGATGTCCGTAGTTTACTCTGAGATGAACGACAGTTGGCATTGCTGGCAGGCGGACCACGGCTCGGCCGCCTTGGACATGGCGAAAGTGAGGGGTTTATGGTCCACATATGCCGTCAACTTACGGCCTTCCAATAGGGAATGAAAGTGGCAGATCGCCAGCCAGTGGCCGAGGAGCTCACTATCGAATGTGCTGTATTTGCATTCCCTGGGGACCAGCTGATGGCTGAAAAAGGCAAGCTGCCGACCCACTGTTCGAATACGGCCCCAACGGCGTAGTCTGATACATCAGTAGTGAGAGCGACGGGGGCCTCGTGGGACAGGTGGGCCAGCATAGCGGCACAACTCAGCGTGGCCTTCGTAGCCTCGAAGGCTTCCACCCTCTCGGCCATTCAATGTCCTGGTTGGGTGCCTTGCCTTTAAGTGCTTCATATAGCGGGCACATGGTGTGGGCCACCCGGCGGATGAACCGGTGGTAGAAAGTCACCATCCCCAGAAATTCCCTGAGCCCCCGAGCCGAGCGAGGTCGGGGAAAAATGGAGACGGCCTCCACCTTTGCCGGAAGGGGGGGCGGTGCCGTTTTTGTAGATGAGGTGCCTGAGGAACTGGATGGAGGGTACCCCGAAAACACACTTCGCCGGGTTGATGATCAGGCCATGCTGCTCGAGTCTTGCAAAGAGGTCGCGGAGGTGCATCAGATGTTCTTCCTCCTAGGAGCTGGCGACGAGGATGTCATCAAATAAACACAAAGGGCAAGTCTCTGAGCACAGAATCCATTAACCGTTAGAAAGATTGGGCTGCGTTTTTGAGACCCAACGGCATCATCAGGAACTCGAACAAGCCAAACAGTGTGATTACCGCCGTCTTGGGAACGTCTGAGGGGTGCACGGGACCATCCCCAACAGACTCTAACCAAAACCACCCCTTTGCTTACATAGACACGTGATTCTCAAACATGGCAATTCATAATGGCATGCAATTATAAAAGTCCATAGTGCTGATAAATATTCACAGAGAACACATGCAGCTTCAACAATATAGCAGTGCTACCTATACTAGGCTAACATAGCACTGTGAAACGGCCAACATTAGCCACGTCGTAGTATAGGAGGTAGCGTCACTTATTCTGAAGTGTTATTATAATTCTAAATTATGCTGGTTGGAAGTCTTAAATTTTTGGAAAGTAAAATTGATTAAAGATCAAAAAAAGGTGATAAACCTTCCCGTCAAGCAGAAATATTGCTAATTTTGAATTGCTTCTGAATCCTATGATTTACCTCTGATCGCTAGGGTCTGAATCTGTATCGTGTACACCAGGTTGGACACGAAAGAAGGAGAAAAGGATCTCTACAGGTTGGCCAGACAGAGGGATAGAGATGGGAAGGATGTGCAGCAGGTCAGGGTGATTAAGGATAGAGATGGAAATGTGTTGACTGGTGCCGGTAGTGTACTAAATAGATGGAAAGAATACTTTGAGAAGTTGATGAATGAAGAAAATGAGAGAGAAGGAAGAGTTGAAGAGGCAAGAGTGAAGGACCAGGAAGTGGAAATGATTACTAAGGGGGAAGTCAGAAAGGCACTACAAAGGATGAAAAATGGAAAGGCAGTTGGTCCTGATGACATACCGGTAGAGGTATGGAAGCAATTTGGAGAGATGGCTGTGGAGTTTTTGACCAACTTATTCAACAGAATACTAGCGGGCGAAAAGATGCCTGAAGAATGGAGGAAAAGTGTTCTAGTTCCCATTTTTAAGAACAAAGGGGATGTTCAGAGCTGTGGGAACTATAGAGGAATAAAGTTGATGAGCCACACAATGAAGTTATGGGAAAGAGTAGTGGAGGCTAGACTCAGGACAGAAGTAAGTATCTTAATTTAAGGTGGAGGTGGGACTGCATCAGGGATCAGCTCTGAGCCCCTTCCTGTTTGCAGTGGTAATGGATAGGCTGACAGATGAGGTTAGACTGGAAGCCCCTTGGACCATGATGTTCGCAGATGATATTGTCATATGCAGTGAAAGCAGGGAGCATGCAGAGGAACAATTGGAAAGATGGAGACATGCACTGGAAAGGAGAGGAATGAAGATTAGCCGAAGTAAAACAGAATATATGTGCGTGAATGAGAACAGTAGAGGGGGAAGAGTGAGGCTACAGGGAGAAGAGATAGCGAGGGTGGACGACTTCAAATACTTGGGGTCAACAATACAGAGCAATGGAGAGTGTGGTAAGGAAGTGAAGAAATGCGTCCAAGCGGAGTGGAACAGTTGGTGGAAGGTGTCTGGTGTTCTATGTGACAGAAGAGTCTCCGCGAGGATGAAGGGCAAAGTTTACAAAACAGTGGTGAGGCCGGCCATGATGTACGGATTAGAGACGGTGGCACTGAAGAAACAACAGGAAGCAGAAATGGAGGTGGCAGAAATGAGGATGTTGAGGTTCTCGCTCGGAGTGACCAGGTTGGATAGGATTAGAAATGAGCTCATTAGAGGGACAGCAAAAGCTGGATGTTTTGGAGACAAGATTCGAGAGAGCAGACTTCGATGGTTTGGACATGTTCAGAGGCGAGAGAGTGAGTATATTGGTAGAAGGATGCTGAGGATGGAGCTCCCAGGCAAAAGAGCGAGAGGAAGACCAAAGAGAAGGTTTATGGATGTGGTGAGGGAAGACATGAGGGCAGTTGGGGTTAGAGAGGAAGATGCAGGAGATAGGCTAATATGGCAAAAGATGACACGCTGTGGCGACCCCTAACGGGACAAGCCGAAAGGAAAAGAAGAAGAAGAAGAAGAGCTAGGGTCTGAATCTGTTTACAGTATTAGTTATGTGTTATCGCTAATGAGGGATCATAAAGTTTTTATTTTCTGGACGTGAATTTTTTACTATAGTTTCAGCAAAGCCAGAAGCCAAAAGTGACAGAAAGCCGTGTTGGACAGCAAGTTTCTTGACACCTAGTCAGTCACGGCTTCTGTCTCTAACTGTCTCTGGTTGTTTTTCGCTCTGGGTGGTTTTTTCCATCAAATCAAATTAGAGGCAGAATATTTTATCTAATTGTAAAATCACACTTTAATAACATGGTGGGCTTTCAACATGGGCGTCAGGTCTATAAACTGTGCCCAAAAAAATCATCTGAACATCTCGCTGTGGTGAAAAGCTGAAAGTCATACAAACTTTTTCTGGAGTTTAGGTTTGCAGAGTTTTAAATGTTTATCTGTGTTGTTTGGACAGATGAGGGTGGGTAAGCAGCAACATGAAGTATTTCAATAACCTCAAGCTCCCAGTGAATGGGTACAGCTGCGCTCTTTGGACTGTATACACTGCAGATACAATGGCAGATATTTAATACACATGATATTCTGATCCGCATTCGTAAGAGCCCTTTTTCCAAGTCTGCAGATATCGGATGGTAGGCATTTTTTTCAGTCTACCTGGTATGCTTCCATGAAGCCTTATTGTGCTATTTCAGAGCAAGAAATCAGAATAGCCAATTAAACCATGTAGTGTTAATCCAGTCTAAATTATGTTTTGTCCTTTGGTTGACCTTTTAATATAACTTTACTTTGGTCGACAGACAGACGGACATCTTAAAATGCTCAAGTGCCAGGCGATAATGCCTGACTTTGTTCAATTGCCTAGAAATGTTATGGCTGATTTGTGAGGTAAAGGTTACCCTTATCTGAACTGAACAAAAAGCACAGGTATTGCCAGCTTCTCTGTCAGTCTCCACGTAGTCATGACACGTCATCTCTCCTGTGCAAAGCGGCTTTGTCTTGTATCTCTCATCCAAACAAGTCAAGTTCAGCCAGAGTTCAAATGCAAGTTTGGAGGGAGGGTGAGAGGTGTCTGCTTCCCCTCATGCCAGTTTTTCTCATACTTTTGGGGCTTGACTCTTTTGGAGGAGGGCAGGTGGGTTGGTTTGACAGTTGAAAGGGTACAGATGTGTTGGGAGGCATCTTTTTCCTGCCACCTGCTTGTTTTGAAATTAAGATGCTATAACTGTTTCAGAAGCTTGACCCATGCCAAACTGAGGCAAACACCTGACGTTTTTCAAGTTTTACAATCCAAATGACCATTCAAGTCAAAAGAAGAGGCAATGAAAATATGACGTTTAAATGACATACTGACTTGATAATTTTCTTTGTCCATTGGGCAACTCTGTGGCAAGTCAGGCTGTGTGGACAGAATTGATTTGTAGTGCAGCTTTTGAGCAAAATGACACAGCTTCTCATTGTCCAGGAGACAATCGCATTGACAAATGAGTTGTTGGCACAAAGTAGAAAAAAAGGAAAAACTCTAGAATCTAGAAGAATGATCTAGATTCTAGGGGTGGCCAACCTGTGGCTCTTGGAGCCCATGGGGCTCTTTGCCTTCTATTGTGCAGCTCTCTTGAAGGCATAAACGCTAATCGAAGTTGATTTTGCTAAAATCTTGTGTCCTGAACCAAAATCTTAAACAACTGCCCCGCCACATTGAAGAGAGAATAACGGACATTGTCATAGTTGCACTCAGACCTCCAATCACGTGAGTATTTTAGTGTTGCATTAGATAAGAGTTATGACATACGAGACAAAACTTTGTTGAACTAGTACTTTGTCTGTGAGAGCGCACACAATTTTATTAGTTTTTTTCATTCGTAGCCTGTGGTTTAAGCACTCTGTGTAGAAGTCCATTTTTGTCGTTATCATGTGTGTGATATTTACAATAAATCTGGCTGAGCAGAGGTTTATGTGAAAAGGTAATGATATTCATGTATATGATCTGTCTGTGCCATAACACTGTAAAGGGTTAGGGTTAGGGGTCCATCGTTGACTGGTAGGCCACCCCGGATCAAGAGGATAAAAAAATAGAGGCGCAACAATCAATTTATCAACACCTAAATTGACGATCAAACTATTTGATAATTTTTGAGACTCAGTCATTTACAGACTTTGTTTGATTTTAAAATTGCCAAAATCCTTGGAATTTCAGCCTTTTATATGAGCTATTCTCCAAGAAAACAACAGTTTTGAGGTTCTAATCGCCCAAGAAAACATACAGAAATTTAGACACTAATCAAGCCTGGCAACATTTCAATATTTTTTGGACATGTCCAGAGGTGAGAGAGTGAGTATATTAGTAGAATTGTGCTGAGGATGGAGCTGCCAGGCAAATGAGCAAAAAAAAAAAAAAAAAGGCCAAAGAAAATGTTGATGGATGTTGTAAGGGAAGACATGAAAACAGTGGGCGTTAGAGAGGAAGATGCACGGGATAGGCTTAGATGGAAAAAAAATGCATTTAAAAAAACATTTACATTTTTTACCCAAGATTTTGTAGAATTAAATGAAATAAGAAATGAGTCTTGAACATGTTTGAAAGGCCATCACCTATGGGTCATTTCTTCCACTGACATTGGTGACCAAGTTAAATGTCAGGGTTACTTGCATGGAAGAAAGCCTACCAAATATATTGTCTGCTTTAAATGCCAATGATTTCAAATTTGTAGCGTGGTTGTCTCAATTGTTCAATGTTTTGCAAGGGTGGCAGAGACATACCGATATTGTCTCCATTTTTTTATGTGCAATATTCCTTCTCTGTTTCAGAATCAGCTTTTTTGGATGAGTATAAGTTACATAAGAAATGTGTCGCTCGTAGTTGGGGCCACCTAAGTGTAAACACAAACAACCACTATGACAAAACATACATTTAGGATAAAAAAAAAAAAAAAAAAAAAAAAAAACTTGAGTATGACGGGTTATTGAGTAATGAAAGTGTACCACTCGTGTGATTGACAATTTAAAGGTCCCTTATTTTGCAAAACCAAGTTTCTCTAGTATTTGGAATGTAATATTGACTCTATGGAGGTATAACCATGAAATATGAGTTGCAACCGTCCATATACTCCTGAGTTCCAGACATTTTTCTGCTCAGAGGCCTGATAGCAAGTCATTCAAATTTCGGGAGCACTAGCGACAATTGCCGCCTTCCCTTTCTGCTTTCAAGCTTGCGTTATCAACATAAGAAATGTGTGCTCTCATAAGTGGGTCTTCCACATGGAGGCAACCAATTAGATGAAAGGGGGCTGTCTTGGCCAAATATCGACTAAACCGATACAAAACTGGATCAAACAGAAGTAGTTGTCAGTAGTTGTAGTTCTCGATGCATGTATGACATAACCAAGGTGTTTTTTGTAAACAAAACTGACATTAATACTAAGTCAGTGCTCGAGGTCTAAAAAGCCAAAATATCGGACCTTTAAAGTGACTAATAGTGCAACGATCTGGTACTTCTGATCTGCAAATGATGCGGAGTTCTCAAACACTTACGTAAGTGGCCAATAATGATCAACAACAGAATGCAGAGAGTAGCATGATAAAACAGTGATTGCACAAATAATGTGGACGTATCCCGACACAGTGGTGTAAAACTGGTAGGATGCTACAATGAAACTGTAGGATAACTGTTTAAAATGTTGATGGCAAGAGGGAATAAGCTGTTAGATGTCTGCTGGGTTTAGTTTGCATTGCTTGATAGCGCCTACTCGAGGGAAGAATCTGGAATAGCTGGTGACCACAATGTGGAGGGTCCAAGAGGACTTTCCACGCCCTTTTCTTAGTTCTGGCATCATGCAAATCTTAAAGAATGCCCAATGGTGGGTACTGATAATGTTTTTCACCAGTTGTGATTGTCCACTGCAGTCTGATGTTGTCCTTATTGTGGCAGCCCCAAACCAGACTGTGACTGAAGAACATAGAACCGGTTCAGTGACTGCTAAGATGAACTGATTCAACAGCTCTTGTGGTGGGCTGTGCTTCCTCAGAAACTGCAGGAAGTATATCCTCTACTAGATCTTTTTTTTTTCCTCGACGCTTGACGCAAGGTAGCTGGACAGCAGTAGCGGCAGCTTTGGCGACCGGATGTTTCTTGAAGTACACAATCATCATCATTTGAGCATGTTCATCTCCGGGTCAAAGCTCCAGTCACTCCACCTCCTCTCGATACGCACACTCATTGCCATCTTAGATCAGGCCAATGACTGTGGCATCGTCTTGAAAGTCCTGCATTGACTGCGTCATTCACAGACCTGTTTGCTCAATCGACAACCTGCAGGGAAAATTTGACCAAGGTCTGATGCGAGTATTGAAAAAAACCCCGAATAAGATTCATAATTGCTTCCAGATACTGTTGAAGACTGCTTATATCTAATATGTCACTTATACAAAGTTTGATGCCATCCATATGCCAGATGGTGCCAAAGGACTACTTTGTCTAAATGAATCCCCTTAATTGACTTCAACATAGTTCACTGACACAACTCATTACTTTTATAGCCCTCAGTGCAATTACAGCAAATAAGTGAGCTTTAGCAAATAAAGAATATCTTTCCCCCTCAAAAAAGGTGACTGCTATTGTGGAACCATGCACTGTATATGCGGGGAGTCACTGGATTTACCTGTGGCTACGAGTTATTTTCTTCAACGTGTATTTTTTTCACTCCTTTAATTCTAACTAGATAGCCATGAAAACAGTTGACTGAATCAACAGCACCTCTGCATTGCTTTCTATTTTGCTTCAAGACATGATTTATTCAATCTGACACAAAATACTGATTTCTCAAGGATCATCTTAATTAATCACTACAAGCAGGGATGCAACTAATTATTATTTTTAATTGCTAGTTAATCTATTGATTATTTCTTCTTCTTCTTGTTTTCCCTTCGGTCTGTTCCGTTAGGGGTCACCACAGCGCGTCATCACAGATGAACGCATATTTTTTTTGGCACAGTTTCACGCTGGATCCTCTCCCCTCTGCATTTTAGCCGGGGAGAGAAGTTTATAGCACCTGGTATTCCCAGGCGGACTCCAATCCAAGATGTAATCAAGGCCAAATCCGCTGAGCTTGCGAGATCTGATGAGATCAGGTGTTCTCAGGGTAGCGTGGCTGTACGCAATCTGATTATTTCCATTAATTGAAGAATTTGATAACTTTTACATTTCCATCCCCTCAGTGAAAAACAGGACATTAATGTATTTTAAGTTGAGACTCCAGAAAGTGTACCAACATGAATTGATGATGATTTGAGTTACCGGTATGGTGTGTCAGATAAGAAAATGGGGAAAATGTTGATACTTGCTTAATAATGTAATATCAATGTTTGCAAAGTCTTCTTTTGATATAACACGCACAAACATATCAGTCCTGCTTGTTATTATCAAGAATATAAGTATTATGTAGTGTTGAAAGGTTGAAATATTTTGGATTTGGACAATTTGAAATCAAATTTGATAAAATAATGAATCAATTATCAAAAAATAGTTCTGAATGAATTTAATAAATAATTTAATCGTTGCACCTCTAATTACAAGTTAGATCACATCACGATCACCCCATATTCATTTTACAGTGTGTACTCCCTATCCTGTGCATAATCTCCATCCATCCATCATGTGAGCCACTTATCCTCACAACAGTTGCAGGAGTAGTGGAGCCTTTCCCAGCAACCATCAGGCAGGAAGCCCTGAACTGGTTGCCAGCCAATCACAGGGCACATAGGAAAAACAACCATTTGCACTCACAATCACAGGTGGGCAATTTAGTCTGCAATTGATCAAAATCTCCAATATCTAAGATAAACGGTGGGCTTCAGCTTTGCGAGCGAGATCCCAACATGTCCCCCCTCCAGTTGAACTCAGCACTGTTATCATAGCCTCATGATCACGGTATCAAAGCTGCCTTTTAAGATCTAACAGTGTCCTCAATTTGTAGGAAAAAAGAAAAAAAGCTTGTTTAGGCCACGTTGGGTACGTCTGATGGTTCAGCCGCAGCAGGAGCTCAGAGACAGACAGAGTCCGTGTGAGATAAGCATGGATGGCAGCATGCTCGCTAAAGGGCTCAGAGAGCAGGCGCGTGCGTCAGCTGCTCATTAGGATTCCACACTGGCTGCTGAACGAGACTCAGATGAGAAGAGCTGATGAGAGGACAAGCAATAGAGGGACAGAAATAGATCCAAACTAAAAGTGGACAAGAGAAGGCAAGGAATGTTGCCTCAGTAGGAATCGACGTGCTTCACCGTAGAGACGCCAAGAGTAATGAAATATTTCACTCGTCAAAGTGGTTAAATAAGCAGTACGTGCTTCACCGTAGAGACGCCAAGAGTAATTAAATATTTCACTCGTCAAAGTGGTTAAATAAGCAGTAAATACAGCAATACTGACAACAGTTTGAAAATGTATGGGGAAGATTTAACATCAGAGCAACCCTCAAGCTTTTCTCTGTGCCCTTTCACTCATTTACTATATTGTCCCCTCCTCCTCCCCCTGCTTTGCCATTCTAACTGTGATGAGTAGAGAAATAAGAAACCCATGATTCTTCCTTTTTCACCTCCATTAGTTGGCCTCACATGACAGTCGGCCTGTTTCAATGCCCAAATCACCTCATCTTTCTTTTGTTTTCCCCACAGCCTTCAATCACACAAAGGTTTTTTTTTTTTTATTTAATTTTATTTTTTTTTATTCCATATTTATTATTGTGGAGACATCTCGTATAGCACTTGGAGTGGACATGTATAACCACTGGCATGGCCATAATGAATGAGCATCAAGGGCGACACCTCAATTATCAGAATGAAGGTTTCTTTGGACATTTCTCTCGTAGCCTGTTAACTAAATAAAATTCTCCGTGTCTCATCGCCGTCTGCTGTTCTCACTTTGCGTCTAATAGACCATTAAAAGTTCGATGGCTGTTCAGGAGCTCATTTGACATTTAAGAAACATCACCATTTTTACTCAACCTTCTTCTTTCTCTTGTCCTCCTACAATCCTTCTGTTATTTACCTTCTTTCAAATTCATTTGTCCCTTTTCTGAGCCTCCCCCTCTCTGCTCCTCTGTCTCTGGATCCACGGGCAGAATGAGAGCAAATGGAGTGAGGCAGCGAGGTGGAACCTCCCGCCTCATCTGGTAATGAGTCTGGAAAGTTCCCAGTCCAAAGCACACCGTCACCATGGAGATTGAGGTGAAGTTGTTGGCGCTGCCTCTTTGAACGTAGTGCTGAGAGCAAACAATGCCAAGGTCAATGCTCCTGAGATTCTGTCTTACCATCTGTAACCACAAAGGCATGCTATATTTTTTTTTTCATTGAGCACACTGGCCCACCCTTGGTCTGAAATAACCCCTCCATTGGTCTTTGATTCATCTCAATCCTGACTGTTTTTCTTTTAAGTTATTTGTCTTTAGCACTCAATGAACCTTGTGGGAAGGCAAAAAATCTACAGTTTTTAGCCTTTGTATTCTTATTTGTCATATTTGTTGACATATTTGTTCATCATAAATGTTAACACAAACTCAAAACAATTCCCAGACGCTCTTGGGTCTCTGAATTGTTCATATTTTGAAATAATTTTCCCTATAATAAATAACATCAAGCATATCCTTTACCACTTTTGTTTTAGACAATTAATGCACTTTAAAAACATAGAGAACTCCAGGCAAAATTACTGAGGCATGACAAGGATTTAGTTTGACTCATTGAGCGTGGCCCTGTATTTGTTCGTTTTTGGGGTCAAATTGGTGTCAGAACTCAAACAAAACAGTTTTGACAGTTTATCTACTGTCTTGATGTTCTTGATAATTTCTTCTTTAACTTGATGCTCATGAAGTGCCATGTTTCACTCTCTCCGTCACCTCCTCCGCCCCCACTTATTGTTATGTTTTATTATCAATGTTCTGATGTCTTGACAACGAAACAAAAAAAACCATGTTTATTTTTTTGGCGCTCCTGACTACTGCACAGGCTCAACTGCATACAGCAGTTGCAAGTCATTGCTGTATGCTAATGGCATACAATGGTATTAGCCCACACACCAAACACCAGAAAAAGGAGTTCTGTCCATTGTTCTTAAGATTCACGCTCATGGTGTTTTTCAGCACCACTCTAGTTTTTACCACATTTATTTTAGAAAATATTAAATGCAGTTTTTTGCTAAGATGCCGTGCACATAGTACTAACAACGTAATACCTCCTGGAGAGTGTTAGTCATTGTATCCCAGCCGGGATATTATGGATTTACAGCAGACGTACGCCACAAAGATTATTTGTGGACAGAAAACCCGTCATAGCTTTGTTTGAATCACTTTGCAATTGTGTGTTGTGGAATATATCTTTTGTCATGTTTGAAGAAATTGACATTTTTTCATTCTAGATTAAGTGGCATTGAAAACAAGGTTTTATTGGTTGTGCTTGCACTCCCATGAAACTTGTGAGGATAATTGACTCCGAAAACGGAATGATTGCTGGATAGTTTTGTTTCCAATGCATTGTTAAAGTTAGCATTGACAAGTTAGTGTCTACGTTCATTTGAGGTCACACAAAGGAGTTTTTTTTTTTTTTTTTTACACCCAAGAGTAGATTTGAATACAAATTCTAATTTTTGACTGTTTCTGACACGATTACATTTTATAGCCTATCAGGTACTGGACATTCTGTTTAAGATTAAATTGGATGATTTCGTTTGTGAATCCGAGGTCATGTCTTACCCTTAATTGGATCTGAGGCCAGACCCAATACAGCTGGTATTTGCACTGGACTGAACAGGGTTTTCTGGGTTTACCACTCTGCGTAGCAAATAGAGGAGGGACGAGACAGGAAATTGGAAAAGAGAAATTGCCAAAATTGAAGGCTAAGATTGGGCCGAGAAACAAAGTGACAAATATTTAGTGAGGGGAATGAAGGCAGCAAGGCGAAAGATGAGGAAAAATTGAGAGATGGATGACTTACACAGACACCAGCACAGCATGTGAAACCTCTGTGTGGTTATTTGTTTTCCTACATTTTGTTTTATGATACACTTTCTCATCCTGTCAACTCTTTTTAAAATCTTTTTGTTTGTTTGTTTCAATCTTATCTAAGTGGGACCAACTCACCTACAGACATGATTAATTTTCCATTGCTAAATTCTTGTTTTTCTTTTCACTTAGTAATTATTATTTAGTTCGGCCGTGGACTAAAATAAAAGATTTGACTCTAACTGGCAAAAGATGGCGAAACATAACCTACACTCCTGCTCAATATTCTCATTGTTGATTGTCTGAAGCTGTCAGGTCGCTGAAATGGCAGTTTAAAACTCACGCCAATTCTCTTACTGCTAGCTTTCTTTCAGAAAAAAGAAGTGTCACAAAAAGGAAAGAAACTCCACATGTACAGTAAGTTTGTTGATGCAGGCTGAAATGAGCTCCGGTGATATGCTGATGTTATGGTTAAAGGCAGTTCAAACTCCAGAACGTCTTTTACAAGTGGGTCACATTTTTCACAAATGTTTTGTTTGAGCGCATGCGGGATTTTCAACTTCAAGGTATCGCTGTACTGGATTGATAACATCCACCAGGTTGTAGCTTTCCCAAAGAACTTTGAAGAAACGTGAAATACCACAGGAGCATGTACTCCTTTTCTGCTGGTTAAGAGGTCTTCTCCCTTTAAGGTAGTGCTCAAGATCTAATTATTTTGGATAAAATCTTGTAGAGACTCCGTCTGGCTTGTAATGTGCAAAGTTAATGTGGTGAATGGTGAGCAATATTGCGTGTGGAGCTTCCATAAATCAAAGTTCAAAGTGAATTATTAAAGTGAATTATTGCATCTCAATCAACTGTAACATTATTATTAGGTATGAGCTCTCAAGTGAGGAGTCCACACACTAAACTAGATGAAGTGGGAACAGTAAACCCCAAAATGAATGTTAAATACAAGTGATCAACTATTGCTTTTAATATAAGAATTTAAACTGCAGCAATGCATTGAGATATGAATGACTTTATTTACAATTTCTTGGGGATGTGAGCCATCATTGGGCCTATTTTTTAACTTGCAAGAACATATTTTAGATTGAGCGCTGCGTGGTGGTACTCAACACAACTGACTTCACAACAAGTAATAGTCTGGAAAAAATAGTCAAGAATTTTTCAGCAGTTTGTCCTCCCAATTGAAGTTTACTGTCAAACTACATATAACTAAATACATTTTGCATTTAAAACAACCACAAAATTGACTCATGAAGATCTGTCTGTTTCATGCCACCAAAATAACGGGAGACACCATGGACAAGGTGATGAATAACATCTGTGGGGGAGTGTGGCAATGTTAAAACACTTTAAAATACATTCACTGCCATTGACGGTTTTAGAAGTCAAATATCCATATTACCGTATTTTCCGGACGACAGCGCACGCTGGTTTATAAACCGTGCCCACTCTGTATAGCGTTTTGTTTTTTTCCATAAACAAGCCGTGGCAGATATATACTATACGTATCAATACGTTGTGAAATTAGATATTCACACAGACTGTAAATGTTTATTTATTTTTCCAAACTGTCTCTAACACAACAGTAAAACAGCTCAAACATAACTGATGTTGTTTTTATTTATCCTCCTGCTGTTTACTGAAACCACAAAAGTTGTTGTCTTCAGTTATCGGAGTTAAAGAGCCTCAGAAAGTCTCCGTCACACACTATTTCGTTCTCTCAGTCGCCCTCAATATCATTTTCATTTCGAGTTACCGTTGAAGTCATAATGTTCTTCTCACGTAGCAGTCCAGCCTTTTATTCAATTGGTGATGGTTGATTCTTTTACACTCCTCAATGATTTCATACTCCACTGGCAGACCTCAAGAAAGGATGACCTTTGGCTGCAGCCAGTTTTTATGAAAGATTTAAATTAAAAATATATATTTTGTGTTTGCGCATGTCGTGCTTCATTTTGTTCTGAGCCCAATGAAAACTAGCGGTCTTCTATACACACTCAAGGGAGCTTCTTCTTCTTCTCCGACTCAATTGAGGTAGATTCTTCTTCTTCTATGCGCGTTTGAGGTAGATTCTTCCTCTTCTACGTACGCTAAAGGTAAAGTCTTCTATACATTGGAGGAAATCTGTGCATCTATATTTTTATAGATTACAGTACTGGTCGTTATAAGAGCTATTTTCCTTATAAGAAACCATTCCATTTATTTCAACGAGGACTGCTAATTTGAGATTCTGGTGTTTTGAGTTCCAAGCTTGATCACGGAAGTAATTAAACTCATATCTCAAGACACACTATTATACAAGGGACACTTTAAAAAGATTGTCCTCTATCCCTCACATGAACCACGAGGATTCCTCTGTGGTGCACAATTTAACTCTGAGGAGCACAACATTTTTGAATTACATATCCATACATTATTTGCTTGCATTGGAAGCTGTCAAGTCACACTTTCCTTTTCAAATTACTCATCCACTAAATAGTAGGCCTGCTCACTCACACCTGCTCACCTGCAAACCATTATACACGGTTTTTTCCACTCAGCAGTTCCCAGACTGAAGTCTTCATTTTTTTCCCCCTCTAATTGAACATATCTGCAAAGTCTGTTGAGTTGTATTGAATGGAAAAGTGCACAACATATGGTGCAGTTTTAAGAAGAATGACTGTGAATGCTCGTTCAGGGAATAGCTATTAAATGCAGCAATGGTCCATAGTGGACTCAGGAGACATTTTCTCTTCACATTAGTACTATGGTGCACTGAAGGTCTATGAAGCTGTGCAAAATTTATGTTTGCAATGAGAGTTTCTGTTACCCTTTTTCGGTACTATATACAGTGCGTTCTATTTCTTTTAGAACTGTTAGACTTGAGTGGTCTCACTGTTTCGGAAATTGACTCGGCTAGGGCAGCAGTGTGAAAAATCCTTTACTCCACGCACGGTACTGTGTGAAAGGCAACTATGTGCACAGCTATACTGCCAGTGACCAAGATTAGTAGTAATGTCAAAAATCTGAATGAAAGACCAATTTAATTTTCAACATACCGCATAACTCTAACTTTGTAGAAATGTGATTGGACTAACATTTGCTCCACACTCATCGGCTGCTAGCCCAATATCACTTGAAAGTCTAATGGATCTGTCTCTGTACTTTACAAAGTGAAAATATATTCAAATGAAGGTGAAAAGTGCATCTACTCAGCCTGAAAATGTTTCCACTCGAGTGAGACTTTGCAGTGATCCTCAGATGAATAAATGAATACATTTGTTCGTTTAACTCTGAAACCCTATTTTAGGAGCCTCAGCCAGATCTCTTTAATGTTATTTACACAGTATCGTCACGCTCTTTTTTTTTTTTTTTTTTTTTTTTTTTAAACTTTTGTTGTCTTGTTAAACTTGTATCATGCTCTGGGCAATGCTGGTGTTGGTGTCAATGTAGAAAAAATTTCCACAAGAAAATAGTGATTTTTTTTTTTTTTATGTTTGCAGTAATGTATAACCTCATTCTTCTATCCATTTTCCAGACTACTTACCCTCACTAAGGTCATAGACGTGCTAGAACCTATCCCCAGATGACTCTGGGCAAGAGGCGGAGTACACATTGAACTGGTCACCAGCCAGTTGCAGGTCACATATAAACAACCATTTGCACTCACATTTGCACCTATCGTCAATTTCGAGTCTTGAATATTCCTGCCATGCATGTTTTTGGGATGGGGTATGAAAGTGGAGTACCCGGAGAAAGACCAGACAAGCACGGAGAAAAATATGCAAACTCCCCAGAGGCAGGGCCGGATTTGATCCCGGGTCGCCAAAACTGTAAGGGAGTTGTGTTAGCCAGTTATCCACCATGACAACTCACTGGATTTGAAATAAAACAAATCTACTGTAGACTTTCCGCTTTCAGACACTCGAGAAAATATGGCACTCTCCATTTAGAAATGATTGCCAGTTTATGTAGAACATGTCCACAGAGCCCAATGTGAGTCTGGTCGTAGCTTTCAACGATCTACTTACCGCTTGGTGATGTTAGGCCGCTGCTACCCCTGTAATGCTAACTGAAGTAAGTCTGTTCCTTTAGCAATAATTAATGGCATGTCATAACACTGCCTCCACCATGTTTGACATTTGATGTGATATTCTTTGGATCACAAGCAGTTCCTCCCCTTCTGCATACTTTTCTCTTTCCAACAATTATGGTGCGAGCTGACCTTGGTTTGATTTGTCCAAATCAGGTTACAGAACATAGAAAGCTTTAGGCACATATTTTCTGACAGTCTGATCGGGCTGTCCCGTACTTGAATGTTACCTGTGTTTTGCACTCTCACGAGTGTTTCCCCTACACTGGCGATCCTTGGGCACGCTCCCCAAAAAGATGAAAGTACAATACTCCTTGTGCTCTTACTAGAAAGAGGATAAGCTCCACACTGGCTGCCCCACAGCATCATGATTAGCCCAGCTAACTAGCTTTATTTTGTTAGAACCACAATATTTTGTCCATCCTAGGATGGAAAAATAACATTAGGAGGCTATCTGTCTCCCCCTTGGTCCATGGCGGAACCACCTGCTTTTGGCTGAGCATAAAGGCCAGAGCCCCCACTTTGTTATGGACTTGCGCTGATTCCCATTGCTGAAAACTGCCTTAGCCAGGAAAGCCCACCCCTCACTACGAGGTGGTGAGGACATAGCTTTTTCCTTGCCGCAGGGCGCCCTACCAGCACCCCAAGCTACCCTTTTGAATTCCTGGGCAACTTTCAGCCAAAGCTCCGTTGGGAGCGAGATGAGTGGCGTACTGTATGTCTGCTCGGTCAGTCTTGCGACCAGCGACACCCCTGGACTTCGCCCACCCTGCCTTGGAACACTTGAAACTTTTTCTTCATTTTTTTCTTTTTTCCTCTTTTTTCACCCATCAAAACCACCTGTTACCGGTCTGGACCGGACTAGTCAAATAATCTCAAGATTCACTAAATTGTGTTTCACGTAAATCCAACCTGTGATCTACTAAAGTACAGATTGCTGCATTTAAATTCACGAGAACAAGAACCTCCAGCGCTATGCATTGTCCCCACATGGGCGTAGGGTCATCCGACCTTCTCAACACAAATTCAATCTTCTTTACCAATGTTCATTTGCTTGCAATGTTTCGCTTTTTCCCTGTGTTGTTCTCTTGTAAATTCCTTTTAGATTTCATTATATTTTCTCTAAAAATCCACTACCGGTATCATCATTCGTGTGTTTGGATTTGAGAAAAAGCCTCTGGTGATCGAAAACTCTTGTCTAATTTTTGTAACAGCATTCAGATAGTGTGACGTAGAGGTTTTGGTCATTTTGTCCTGATGTTTTACACATGTAGAAAGAAACGTGGTGCCCCTTTACGAGAAAATCATTGTATTCTAATGTTTAAACTTAAAACACAGGTGTCGCTTATGGGTCATTCTTTTCTCCTAAATCAGTGTTTAACCAAAACAATACAGTCTACACCCGGGGTGGGAAAACTAAGGCTCGCGGGCAAGATCCGGCCTGTTGATCATCTCATCCACCCCACCAAAGATTGGTAGAGAATTGCCCAAATCATACCAATATCACGACTACATTAATTTGACCTTGTATGTAATGCCGATTGGGTCCACCCGGTAGCGGAGTAGATACAGGGATAAATTGACTGGATTTTGGCTGTCCTGTGTATACTAAGCTGCAACCCTGAACCCTTCTCCAACCAGGAGTGGACCAAAACAAGTAAAGTTCAACAGTGAGTGTTGAACAGCAACTTCCCCCGTAGAATAAACAATCAACAGTTCCTTTTGTGTCATCAATATTTCTCAAAATATCTTAAACTATACAGTAACACAAAGGCACATTCTGTTCTAGTCTACTCTCTTCTACATTTTACCATTATTATTATGACCAATTGCAAAAGCTGTACAATTTGTAACATATGGAATGAAAGGGAGTTTAAAGTAGAAAAGTCTGGGAGATTTAAAAAAAACAAACAAAAAAAACCTAAACATCAAGCGAGCTCAGCTATGGACCATCGTTCCGCATCCGCTTACTTCCAACTTGGATCAAGCCAGGCAGGGTGCCTATTCTGCAACGTTTCTGTGACAACATCAATCGGCATTACAGACATTTACTGAGAATGTGTGTCTGTTTAGGTACTTACTGTACTGTGTTGGCAATTCTGCTAATTTGGCACTATCTAAGTTATTTGTTCTGTTGATCTTACAGTAACTTGCATGGCATACTTTACCAAGTAATGACTATAGTTAAGCTAATGTTTTTTTTTATTATTATTTTGATAGTGGATAAGTGATATTCCTGCTACTTGGCAGCTGCCTTTCTGAGAATTGCCACGACAAAACCAGACTTTGATGGACTTGCAAAAAACACTTTTGCCATTATAAGTAAATCTATGTATTAACACTACAATGCCTTATTTATTTTTATTTATTTATTTATTTATTTTTAAGTCTAAGCATCTGTTTCTGACTTGGCCTGACTGTCAAATTCAAGTCCATGTGGCCCCTGAGACAAAAAGCTTGCCTACCGCTGGTCTACGCATATAAATAAGGGCTGCAATGCTTTATTGACCAAAGTGAAACCTTTTCTTTTGTTCTCTCACAAGAATTGAAAGTGAAGACTAAAAAGCTTTTGCTCACACGCCGTGATGGTAAAAATGTGGAGGACATGCTGGATGACTTTTGCAGTTTCTCGTTTCTTCTTGATTTTGAAGTGGGGAAACTGACCAGCCCAAGCCATAAACGATCTGACTGGGAGTGAGGCGGTGGACAATGCCTTAGGGTTCAGTTTAATTCTGGAATATAAATTCCAATTCTTTTTCACATTTTAGACACTTTTTGTAGTTTGTGTACCGTCTGTCTGTATGATACATGTTTCAACCCTCATCAGTTTGTTTTCTTGTTGGATTCTCTGTAATCATAATATTGTTCATTGATGTTAATTTTCTTTCCTATTACATGTTTGGTGAAGTGTTTCTTTTTTGTTGACTAAAAGATGTATTCTTTTCATAAAAAAATGTGTCTGCAGATGGGAGAAGACTTCAATAGAATTTTAGCATTGTTTTCATTGAGGAAGCTGCTGCGCTCCTGGCATTCATAGATTATGCATGCAACAATTAATGAAGTGTATTACTGATAAAGAGGCTAATTGTGTTGGTGGATTGAAATAGGTAGTTGCAATTGCAATTGTAAGCTTTCTTTTTGGAAAATGTGGATTCCCGTATTTCCATTTATACTTACAAGGCATTTAGCGTGTGGTTGTTTCCTCTTGTGTGCAAGCTGTTGTCAACACTTTTTGATTCATCCATCCATTTCCAATACCGCACCTTCCTCATAAGGGTAACGGGTGAGCTTGAGCCTATCCCCGGCAAGAGCTGAAGTACATCCTGGACAGGTTGCCTGGCGATCACAGGGCACATGTTAACAAACATCCATAAACACTCACCTTCAGGTCTTTGGACGTTTTAAGTTTCCTCAATGAGCCGAACATGCATTCCTTTTGAATGTGAGAGGAAGCTTGGAGAAAACCCATGCAAGTACGAGACAGTGGCATATAAAACTGACAGGAAGACTGGAGCCCTTGAGACAGACTTGCTCACCACTTGCGCACCATACTGCCCTTTTTGATGAGAAGGACATTGGTTTTTAATGGCCAAGTCAACATGACAGGAGTTATAACTGCAGTGAAAACTAATATACTGTATTGGGAAACACAAATAGCAATCTATGATCCATCCATTTCTTCCGCTTATCCGAGGTTGAATCACACGGACAGTTACTTAAGTAGGAATGCCCGGCCTTCCCGCTCCTGTTACTTCATCGAGCTCTTCTGGGGGCATCTCGAGGTGCTCCGAAACCAGCTGGGAGACATACTCTCTCCAGCGTGTCCTGGGTCATTCCCAGAACCTTCTCTTGGTGCGACTTGCCCAGAGCAACTCACAGAGGAGGGGTCCTGGAGGCATATAAATTGTATGCCCAACCCAGCTCTCCATGTGGAGGAGCAGTGGCTCTACTCTGATCTCCTCCCAGATGACGGAGCTTTTCAGCCTTTCTCTTTGGGAAAACCTGAATTTAACCGAATTCACCAAACCGGACACTCACTATGCATCCGCTGCACCTACAAATGTTGTCCATAAAAGTGACAAAGAATCAGTGACAAATGGCCGTCTTAGCGGAGTCTAACCCTCACCAAAAACCGGTTCGATATACTGCCAACAATACGGCCCAAACACTGACACCGGTTGTACAGGAACCGAACAGCCCGTACCAGGGGGTTTGATACTCCATCTTCCTGATGCAGTCCCCCCACAGTACTCAATAAGGGACACGGTAAAACACATGTAGACTGGTTGAACGAACTCCCATGCACCCTCAACTACCCTGTAGAGGGTATAAAGCCAGTCCACTGGCAAACTGCGATCATAATGCTCACAATGGCAAAATATAGACTTAAATCATGGATCAAAATAAAACAAAATGATACCCAACTAAAAGAATACATATTAGAAGCTTTCACACTTTTAAATCTCCAAAACTATATTTAAAAATGCGTAAGAACAACATTTACTCTATGTCAAACTAAATTTTATAAGGTTGTAATCTGTCCCATGTACTTTTTGATTCCTCCAATGAAACCTGTTTTTAGTTGTCTTAGTCTTTCTCTTATGAATATCACAGATGATAAATGTTTAAAAGCCTGTCCGTTTGCTAGTCTGAGACTTATTTTATTTACCGCTGTGTCACTGGACATTCTTTACACTCCCTGGAAGCAGGCAAGTTGCACATGTTCACAGAGCATTGTCCATACCTGTTCGGACATGTGCAAATGATCTCGCTCTTGTGTGTCTGCACTTGCATGAGCTCACATATACTGAAATAGGATAAGCCGACATTGTGTGTGCGTGTAGAAGCACTCTGTTTTCTCGCATCATCACCCCAGCAGATTGGAGTAGCAGCTGATGGTGGTTATCAAATTCCCACTGGTTCTCTGCAGTCTCTTTCCATTCTTGTCCTGCCAGTGTCTCAGGGGATTCTCCCTGCTAAAGCAAGGTTAAATCAAATCACTTCCCACAGCCACGCGATTAGAGCTTCTCAAATTGTTAATCACCCAGAGAGGTGGCAAAAAAGGTGCATAGAGAGAATTAGAATGAACATTTTCAAGGTAGGAGTGTGCCTCAGCCCATCAATTTCACTCTACATTGTGGTGTGGTTTATAGGGGAAAAAAAGGGACATTGGGACACTGCTTCACTTTTTTTCAAAGAACATTTTATTGTTCTGGTAAAAGGTTTTATGTATTGAACCTTAGGAACTAAAGCCACACAGTACCATCAACTACACACAGATGTTTAAGGCTATTTATGTTCAAATAATGAACAGCTGGACACGTGAATGGGAAGATTAGTCAAACTCATTTTAGCTGTAATGGTTATAGTCCCTTTTAGGTTAATCTGGAAATTTCACCTTGAAGACGTGCATGCCTAACATTTTCTGAGTAGCGTACAGTAACCTTTTGAAACTGCTGTAATAAAAAACAATTTCATTTCAATTAGGAGGGCAGGCAGTAAAATATCACCTCACAAACCCATTAACATATTTCTTTTTTTAAGCATTTGAAGAATACAAATGACATTTGTTTATTTAGAGACTAATGGATTGTAGAGTTGATTAGCAGTGGGGATGTACTGTGTGTGAGCTCATTTGAATGTGTTCATCCAGTTTGAAAACTTTTCTTGGAGTTCAAATGAAAACTGTGTAGGATTAAAAGGTGCCTTTAACCATGCCTGAACAGGACATTTTAATAATCCTTTATTTAGTTCTAAAGTGGTGTGTCTAAAATGGTAGAGCAAGAGGAATTTTGCAGCAAAGATGTAAAAACAGTTTAGCTCTCACAACTCCAAATCAGTCTGGCATGCAGTGCAATCACTAACCAATTACAAGCGACGTTTCCCCCAAGCAGAGAACAATAGATAGTATTCACTAACGTCACAGTGTCGCGTGATCTCGTGAGCCGACACTATTTTGTGGGTTGAACTTTCCATTCGTGCAGCACATCAGCCATCCTTTACGCTTATTTTCTCAGACTTCAGTTTACATCGTAATCAATTTTGCTATCATGTCGAACTCATCTACCAAAGTTAGTTCTGTTAATAGGATCTATGCAGAAGGTTTACATCAACAGTTTTAAACTTTAACGTAATCGATCCATGCGAAGCAAAGAAGGACTTTTCAACTAACCATGAAATCTTGCCGAATATCACGTATGCTGATGTCATGAATTATCTTGTCAAACACTGCAAGTGCCTACTCATAAAGACATGGAAGCCCACTAAACTCGAGTCGTACCACTATTTTGTGTGTGCATGTACAACATCGCTCTGTCAACGATCGAATTCCCATCGTTGCAAACCTAAGTAGCTTAATTCTTAAGCGTGACACCAACATAATGATAACGTTCAAAATTTCTAAATCTTAATGTAAAGAAATTGACTCTACTTGTCTTGTATAAGGCAAGATGCAATCTGCATATTATTCAATTAATCTTATATTCTACCAATCATTAAATCCTCCTTTTTAAAGCCCTCTAATAATCAATATAACAAGACAAGTTGACAATTTAATCATTTATTGAAGCATGATCATGTGATGTTAACACTCCATATACTGTAGATTGATAATGTATAAGCTATAGTATTATTGAATGTCAATGTAAATTATTTTGTTTGGTAATTTTACCATTATCTACTGTTCAAAAACATGCAATACTGTAGGCATGTTTTGTTTGCTCACTGAGCTGCAAGTGTTTGTTTGCTCCATAAAATGGCCACCGTGTCGACTGGCTAGGATCTGTGACGTCACATGAATACTATCTATAGTAGGCTAGTGGACGACCTGAACACCTTTTACTGGAGTTTTGGAAAGGACACTTTGACACCCCATAACCACCATGCCTCACCACCAACCACTTCACTGCTATTGGACTGCATCTGTTGCACAATTGCCAAAAAGATAAAAAAAGGTCCATCAATGCCAAATCACTACCAGCCTTTATTGGTCCGTGACCCAATTGTCTGTCATCATTTGTGTTGTACTAGAGCGATTCCAACTACCGGAGACAAATTCCTTGTATGTTTCGGACATACTTGCTGAATAAAGATGAGTCTTATTCTGATTAATACTTTCAGACAACCAATATGGTCTGTAACTATAAAATCTATCATGTCTCCCTCTTGTATTCATTTTTTTTATACAGTCTCAGGTCTCTTCTTTTTCTTCGACATCAAGCCATTTCATCAGTCCATTCCAAGATTAGATTTCCCCCATATAAGCTATTGTAGGAGTAAAACGTCCTTTGCAGTGTTTCATCCTTGCAACAGGAAATTCTCCAGAGGGCTTGAGGATAGTACTGGGTCACTGTGACTTTTAGGTCAGCGGAAATGTGTCTGGACTGCAAGTATCTCATTATTCTGTGCTCAAACACATCCTTTGGGTGTCAGCATCAGGCAAAAATCCATTTGGGCATTGAAATTTATCGAGTCAAAGCTTGGCAGTGCACGTGCTGTTCAAACCCGCCCCCAGGCTGGGATGAGTAGCTCACATTCTAAACTTTGGTCACATCTTTTGCAACTTAATCTGCCCTCACTAAGGGTTTAACATCATTTCAAGACCCTTCTCTAACCCATGAAAGTCAAATCTGCAAGCGGTGATTTTAAACTTTTTTTTTTTTTTTGTCACCACAATTTACATGCATTGTGATTTCTCTCTTGGTCCTCTTCATTTGCTGTCCTGATGCCGGATATTAGCGGTCCCAGGTCACATGCATTATTTAGTTAGTGGTCATTAGGCAGATACTGTGAGACGTGGTTACGGTTAGATTTAGCCTAACCTTAACCCTGGTTTTTCCTTTTCGATCAACAACATGTTTTCTTGTTTGGACCAGTCATTTTCCAGTAGATAGCTTCCTACATTGACAGAATCCAATTCAGTTGCCGTGAGCTTTTATTTTGAAGCTTAAATGGCTGAAGACTTAACTCAAATTACAGCAGACAAACTTGTAAACGTGCAGTAAACATTCACTGCAATTGATATGCGTTTTATTTGGTTGCTTTCTGGGGAATCCCCACTACAGATTTTGATGTTCTTCTTATACACTTCTAAAAATGTTGGATTTTTGTGAGTTTTTTAAAACGGGAGAACTATTACATTGATCGTCACACATTTGCCTAATGTTTTATCCATAATGGAGGAAAAAAAAAGAGGTGATACTAGTACGTTGCTATAATTATTCATTATAGCTGTGTTTCTACTAAACGGAACAGTTTAATTCGGTATGTTCCACCTGGATTTTGTTAGTTTCCACTGCAAATATGTTACAACAACAGGACAACGATTAACTCAGCAGTGAATACACATTGTTCTCTTTGGACAAAACAATTATCGACAAAAAACGCTATCTTTTCGATCCTCTCGCCATCGGAAAGCCATGGCACTTACAAAAGGCACTTTTATTTTCCTCCAAAACAGCTCCTGTCGTATCACAATTGTAAAAATTCAATGAGAGAGCAGTTTGTAGTTTCACCCTTATACACCCATTTTAAAAACAAAGGTCCAAACTAAACTTCTTAGTCCAAACAAACAGCTGTAGCTATCTGCGGGTGAGTAAATCCTTTCTTGCTCTTTGAGGAAATACAACAGCATGTTTTAAAACAGTGTGTTATCGTCGGTCCAGAAGCAATTATGGAGTAGAATCTGGGTAAAATAGTTCATCTTCTCAGTCTTGCTCATTATGTCTCAGAATACAAAGGTTGAAGTCATTCATCCCCAATAGTAATACACTGAGTTTGTGGCCAGCAGCATTCATTCATTTTGAGACTTGATCTTGAAATCTAATGTTGCTAATTGCAGTCATCAACATGACTGCGAGGGAGCAACTTGGGCATTTGGACGCAGACCTTAAGCTGTTTAGTTCCCTTAGAAATGAACTGGGATACCATAGCGTGTTGGCTGGGGTACCTGGGACATTTTAATTAACCAATTGGATAGAGCTTGTACTCAGTATCCCCCTTTGTGTACTGCCCTTTTCGCTGTACAACTTCAGTGTCCTTGTTTGAATGTGTATGCACTCCAAACACTGGGGCTTTAGCTAATGAGACAACCATTATTTCAATGTAATCACCCGTACATTTGTGTTCCCCTGGCACAGGAGCCAGGCATGTTGTAAAGATGGCATGTTTGAATCCCATTAACACATATTTCCACACAGAGTCCCTTCTCACTTACTCACTGATTGCATCCTAGATGCGATCATCCAGGCTGCCAATGCGCCAGCCAGCCAACACTGAAGCCATTCACATGAGGTACGCCCAGTGCCCCATCTATCTCTTTTGTGCCCCTGTTGCAGCTTCCAGCCAAATAGATGCACTTCTGAAAAGGGACCATTTTCCCAACACATTCAATACAACCAACTGTTTGGGTTGTGTGCACAAAACCTTTCTTTGGTCTTTATTGTTGCCACACATGAAATGTGAGAGGTAGGGTGATAGGAACACCAAGTGGCAATTTGGCAAATAGTCACCAATTTTTCAATTATGGAAAAGCCTTCTAGCCTTCAAGTTTATTGCCACTTCCAGTTCACATTTACTTTCAAACTAAACTTACAGACAATCAAACATTGTGTATTTAACTAAAACTCATAGCTTTGCCCTGAGGAAATTCACTTTAGTTAATACTTAAAGGTCCACTGTCATGAAATGCATGATTTTTGGTATGTTATAAATGAAAAAATGGCAACCGACATGGACCCATGCGTTTTTTCACCACAAAACATGTTTTTGACATATACAGCTTTTTGTAACTCCCGGGATGAAAATCCTCTCGAGGGATTTGTTTTCGAGAAGAAGCAGGAAGTGACGTAAAGGACAGACTGCCCTCAAGTGGACTTGTTTGTTTCCATTAGTTTTACCTCCAGTAAGGAAGCTCGTTGTTCCTTCGTGTTAGCCAAAATGCCACCTCGTTGCATTGCTGGACTTTGCGTGAACACTCGAGAGGATGGATTTACCCTTCATAAGTTTGCAAGAGACCTGGTTCGTCGTGAAAAACGGATTGCACTGGTGCAGAGAATGAGAGTTTTGTGGGTTCCAAATGACAGGTTGGTGTGTATACAGCTATTAAAAAAAATAATAGTTCGGGGCGGACCACGTAATCAATCTCTCATAACATAACAAAAGATCTGCGTAGGAAATATGTCGATGTGCGCATCGGACGGTGTCGGGCTGGTATGTTGCTTCGGTCCTGGACGGCGGCGGCTCTGAAGAACGCTGCCACAATGCAGCACTCAGCCATGTGAGGTGACAACACAGTAAAGCGCCCCGACTCGACTGTGTTGTTCATCGCGTAGTGCGGTGGCTATGAACAACTCCCTAAAGCAGCACGACTCTGCTCTGCCTCTCTCAGCTGTGTTCGGTGACAACGCAGTAAAGCGTCCTGGCTCGACGGTGTTGTTCATCACGTACTGCGGTGGCTGTGAACAACCCCGAAAGCAGCGCGGCTCGGCTCCGTGATAAGCCACCTTGGCGCTGAAAATGAGCTACACCGGCCGGCTGCAATGAGCCGCGATGGCTCATCACTGCCGCGGAAGTGGATCGGATGGGAGGCGGTTTGGCCGTGTTCGCATATCATCTGAATACGGCTCGAACCAATAGGGTAATATTGCCCCGGTAACTTCACTCGGTTGTGTGGTGTTTTCCTTTTCGAAAAGGGCTTCCGTGTCAGAAGGGGCGTGTTTGTCTCCCATAGCTAGGGTGCACCGTGTGTTTTCATTGGCGAATGTCCGGGTAACATCACGTACAGGGGATGCAGCCAGTATGAATGTTTCCCTCTTTGTATATCTACACAAACATTTCTGTTACAACATGATCGATATGATGTGTAATGGGACTGTGATTGGCTCAAGTCCTCCTGGGTAGGATTTGTAGTACTTGTGTAGGTTTTAACCAGAAACTCCTGCTTCCTTCTACAACAACAATATCCAACAATATGCAAGTTTGGTTCATTGAAGACTCAATGGCTACACTTACACTGCAGGGCATGATGGCCAATTCAGGTTTTTTAAATTTGTTTTTGATTAAAGCTGATCATTTTATGTAGTCATTCACATTACAAAACAAATGTGACTTCTTCTGGAGATCAAATGCTTCCGTTACATCACATGCATGCGCACAAAACAGGAACGCGCATGAACACGAGGCACCTTGTTGACAGACACATAACACATATGCGTCAAGTTCAAGGATTTTTTTTTTTGCAACCCGGGCAAAACTTTCTTTTTCTCAGTTAAAAAAAAAAGCATCTTCTTTCCACCACTGACTGCTTTTTGCTCCTTTGTCTGCCAAGTGCTTTTGTAGCGTGTCTTTTTTTTGTTGAATAGTTGTGACATTTGTTGCTGTTTAATGACTATAGGTCAGATGAGCGTGCCCTGAGCATCTTAGCACGATGTTTGGCCATACTCTTCCCTCCTGTGGTCTTTGCAACTTTACAGTCTTATTTTAGTTTGTAGATTTTTTTTTTCTATGATTGCCCAGATTGTCGGTCTTGCAACCAAAATGTTTACACATCTGACGCTATGGCTATTTTTTTCCAAACAAGCAGATGAATGTGAAAGCTTGTGGGTTGTGGGCATTTTGTATACAATCTTTTAGGGACACAGGCATCACTGTGGCTGCAGAGCAGGTGCACACACTACCGCATGAAGTGGATACTGATCAGCGGAAAAAAAAAACATGAATGTCCCTAATTTCTGATATGGATGGAAACATTCTGACGGACTTTAATTTGGGATTCTTTTGGAGTTTATCAAAATTGAGGCTTGCCAAATGTCAAATATACTGTTCTTACAACCTTTGTTGGATCATGAAAAAGTCTGGTGAATCTCTTAATACTTAATCATTCTTATTATTATTCTGATTCTGATCTCTGTGTCATCCAATTGAAGTGCATTCTAGAAATAGACTTGAGTAAAACCACCAAAATAGATTTTTGGAATTTGTGCAAGCACAACAAGCACTGATCTGTCAAGTCAAGCATGGAGAAAGAAAGGCAAGTGAAAAGAACGCCATCTAACTGCATGAGTGTCTGGGGAGATTTCTTATAATTGGAGTGTTTATTAATGCAGAGGGCCTGGAGGCCAGCTGAGTCATCCTCTCGGGTCCTACTGTCCTGTCAGTGAGGGTCAAATCATTGTCTCAGACTGGGACATCAGCTGGCTCTTCTCCCCCACCACGGCAGATGCCAGCTCTGCCCCCCCCCCCCCCACACACACACTTAAATAAGGTTGCGTTTGAGGAAGGGTGCAAACAAAAAAAAAACTAATTTCTCATGTGATGATGATGATTTAGTTGTTCGTTTATCTCCTTTAAGTACTTTAACTTTTTTTTTTTGTCCTTTCACCACATTTTTATAACCCGTATAACCTAAGGTGTGATCCCTATGTCCAGCAGCCTCAGACTGCCGTTCTAAAAGTAGTGTACAATCAATACCTTAACTCTATGCAAGATACTGCTTTTATCTTTTTATAGCACACGCCCCCTTCTTCTGCTCTTGTGTCATCCACTGCTTCTTGCTTATCTGCAGTGGCGGCTGAGCCTCTCCTCTGGGCCGGTGAGAGGTTAAGTGCCTTGTTGAGCACAACCTCACCCCACACGTCTCAAACCTGATCTGAAGCCATTAACTCACACTCTCTGCTAGGCGGGCACCATGGGGGTCGGGCAACAATCATGCGCGTTATTTTTCAAGGCAGTAATTTTCAAGTGGAATGTTGGGTTTTATCCTCTTTGTTGTTCTTTTTTTAATTAGTCCTGGGATGAAGAGGAAAAAATCGGTACCATTTCACTTCTTCCTTTGGAGGTGTCATCTGAATAAATATAGAAATAGTAAAACAATTGATGTAAACTGCATTTCGGGATGATATCAGATGTCTAGACTTCACAAAGTGTATTTAAATCCCCGACACAAATTAGAGAACACTGCACATACTGAAAAATAATGTGGTTAACAAATATGAATTTGAATCTTTCTCGGGTTATTTCTTTACGGCGTTGTGCTCATCCCTCCTCCATCTTCTCCAAAAGCTTATGAAGTAATTTAGAAAGGTTTTTTTGGAAGGGAAAATCTAATTTTTATCACCATGCTGCTTGCTTGATGACTTGACAGATTGGAAAGCTCACAGCAAGACCATTTTCCCCCAAAGGTTTTCTTGATTATATTTGCTCGAGCTGAAACTGATGGAAGCCTTCTATTTGATTCTGATCATCAGTTCATCTGTTTTCCCAAATTCACACTGAAGATAAGATATATAAGAGAAAAATTGTTTAAAAAAAAAAAAAGATGATGTACTACCCCCATGAGATTGATTTTAGCATTTCTTTTTTTACAATTTCCAACACTTAAAAATATATTGGTTTTGTTAATCGTTCTGATAAAATATTAGTTGCCCTCAGTTGGTGGTCTGGTTTATTGGCTTTGGACAAGAGGCGGGGCACCCCCTGGACTGGATGCAACTCAATCGCAGGCATTTCATTTTCTGTTTCGTTTCGTTTTCTTATTCATGGAGCGCATATTCACACCATAGGTGGAATTTAATTGGAAAGCACTTAGTGTCAGAGATGGCGGTCTGTGTGCAGAAGAAGCAAGAGAAAAGTGGTTGTCAATGGCAACAGTGCTGAAGCACATTTGCAGGTGTTGACCTCCATTGGCAGTTCACACAAGTCTGCCTATATGTGAACACAGATGTCCATGCCCAGTTAAAGTGTGAAGAAAAGAAGGAATACATCTCCATCAAAAATGTGAAGTACTCTTCAAATGGGCATTTTTTTTACGCATTGGTAAATGTGTAACTGTTATGCAAGGTCTTCACAACTCCATATTTAAAGGATAACATCCATCCATCCATCCATTTCCTGAGTCACTTATCCTCACAAGGATTGCGGCAGTACTGGAGCCAATCCCAGCTGTCAACGGGCAGGAGTCGAGGTACACCCTGAACTGGTTTCCAGCCAATCACAAGGCACACCTCAGGGCAACTTAAAGTGTGCAATGAATGCTGTTTTTTTGGATGTGGGAGGAAACCGGAGTGCCCAGAGAAAAGGCCAGCAGGCGCGGGGAGAACATGCAAACTTCACGCAGGCAGGGCCGGGATTTCAGAACCGCGAGACCAACACTAACCAGTTGCTCCACTGTGCCGCCTTAAAGGATAACATCACTAGAGTTATAGTTTGTGCTCATTCATATCAAAGAGATGATTCTTCATTTCTTTGACCCAAAATGAAAAAATGAATGATGCATTCATCAAGGATTGGTAACTATTATATTTCGGGAGTGCTAGATGTCTGGTCCGAACTTTCTCGTGTGAGTGTATTCCAAATATTTATTATTTCGACATTATCACTATGCCAGTGAGGCACGATGGACAATTGGTTAGCAGATTCATCACACAGTTATTCAGTTAGGGATTGGAATCCGGACTCCGGCCTTCTTGTGTGAAGTTTGCATTCCCCTGTGGTTGTGTGGATTTCGTCTGGGTAATTCTTCCAACATTCCAAAAACATTGTGAGGTACGTCACCAGCCACCCTAATGAGGATAAGGAGTGTTGAAAATTGATCAATGGACTATGCTAGCTAGCCTGTGTGCTAATTTAGCCAGCTTGGGTAAACTAATTTAATGAGACGCCATCACCAGTGTCTCATTGTGACTCAGGAACGGTAAAATTGTTGAGTATTCTGATCTCCTATATTTCCAGTGTTGTATTTATTTGGACAATACTTCCCAGAGGAATTGTCATATTGTCGATGAAGCTCAACTTCCCATGGCTGATGTCATGTTGTTAATCTTGTTCAGGCCACAGATGAGTTTAGACTAAGTTGTTATGTACTCCTTTTTACCTCATCGGCGACAAGACTCAATTAATCAACAATGAATGCCACATGATCAACAACATTCTCTATGATGGATGAATCTTATACTTTTGTTTGCTAATTCTATGTCTAGGCAGTCATGGGTTCATTTATGTTGCTTGTGCAAAATGATTGTCAGTGTAGTGGATATATTTTGTACACTGCAGAGGTGTTTTATGTTATTCACACTTTTTACCCCCCCCCCAAAAAAAAAAAAAAAGGCTGGTTATAATTACTACTGATCCCTATCGTAGATGCCAATATACCAATATACAAGAATACATCAAACCCATCCGTAAAGCTTTGAAATCCAACATAGACAAGTTTCATCTCCTTGCTATTTCAATTCAAGGGACGATCAAGGTATTAAAGATCTGTTCAAAGGCCAATGAAAGCTTTAGTCCATTTAAGAACCTGTTTCCTACCTGCCAAATAGTTGGCCAGAATGACATTTTTAACTCTTGATTGAGTGATGACATAATTTGAAAAGAACATTTAAACCGAAGCAATCATCTTCTCATAATCATTACTTCACTCTCAGCCTACACACACAATAGTCACGATAGTGCATGTTCCTGATGTTAATTACAATATGAATTCAGATGTCAACTGCCAGAAACTCACCTCATTCACACTCCTATTACTATTTGCTGTATATTTCGAGGGACCCTTAAATTGGGGTCTTGAGTCAGGTGGCTGTGATTAATGTACGAATCCGGTTGCTTTATCTCAAGTCCGGCAGCCCGTGGTCCAGGGGAAGTCAGTGCGATTAAAGGCACGTGGCAAGCGTAAAAAAAGGGAGGCAGTGCCAATCTGCAGGTTGCAGACCGACTTGAAGAATACAGGCAGCTCAGTGAAGGTCCCAGCAATAGTGCATATTCAGTCCTTAATCACCTCCACTAGTCATTAGGGCCTTCTTTTGTTCCACCCGTCGCTTTTTCCTGCAGATAAAATTTGCCTGAACAGTAGTGAGAAGCGCTTGGGGAACACCATTATAAAAAAAAAAAAAAACAGAGAAAATGAGGAAGGAGGAGAGATAGATGATGTCATGGTGAAGGAGTCAGACGAGAGGACAGACCATGAGCACTGCGGTAATTTATTTCTCTCATTCCCATTTGGAGCATCAAATTTTTCATTTTATCTCAGAATCATGTGAAGTTCAGCTTGTTGCAGCCGTGACTACTTGATGTACCTTGAATGATCTGACTTAGAACTCTGTCAACGTAGAACACTGGCAACTAGTATAGTAACTTCAATATAAAGTATTGCTTTTATTGAATCAGTCTATATTATATGGCTTTACGATTTATGTGATACAGCTGCAAATAAGTATTTGAACACCTGTCTGTCAGCTAGAATTATGACTCTCAAAGACCTGTTAGTTTGCTTTTAAAAGTCCACCTCCACTCCATGTATTATCCCGAATCAGATGCACCTGTGTGAGATTGTTAGCTGCATAAAGACACCTGTCCACCCCTTACAATCATTAGGACTCAAACTTGTAACATGCCCAAGACCAAAGAGCCATCCAAAGACACCAGAGACAAAATTGTACAACTCCACATGGCTGGAAAGGGCTACGGAGAAATTGCCAAGCAGCTTGGTGAAGAAAGGTCCCCTGTTGGAGCAATCATTAGAAAATGGAAGAAGCTAAACATGACGGTCAATCTCAATTAGAGTGGAGCCCCATGCAAGATATCACCTCATGGGGTCTCAGTGATCCTTGGAAAAGTGAGGAATCAGCCCAGGACTTGGTCAATGACCTGAAAAGAGCTGCGACCACCATTTCCAAGGTGACTGTTGGTAATACACGAAGACGTCATGGTTTGAAATCATGAATGGCGCGGAAAGTTTCCCAGCTGAAACCAGCACGTGTGAAGGCCCGTCTTAAATTTGGCACTGACCATTTGGACTTTACAGAGGAGTCATAGGAGAACATTTTGTGGTCAGATGAGACCAAAATGGAACTTTTTGGTCATAATTCCACTAACTGTTTTTTTTTTAGGAAAACAAATGATGAGTTTCATCCCAAGAACACCATCCCTACTGTGAAGCATGGGTGTGGTAGCATCATGCTTTGGGGCCATGTATTGTGAGATTTTCTTTGTGAATAACCTCTTTCCCTCAGTCAGAGCATTGAAGATGGATCGTGGCTGGGTCTTTCAACATGGCAATGACCCGAAGCACACAGCCAGGAAAAGTGGAGTGGCTCTGTAAGAAGCATATCGAGGTTCTGGCGTGGCCTAGCCAGGCTCCAGACCTAAACCAAATAGAAAATATTTGGATGTTTGCGTTTCTCAGTGACAGCCCAGAAATCTGTCTGATCTCGAGAAGATCTGTGTGGAGGAGTGGGCCAAAATCCCTCCTGCAGTGTGTGCAAACCTGGTGAACAACTACAGGAAATGTTTGACCTCTGTAATTGCAAAGAAAGGCTACTGTACCAAATATTAACATTGATTTTTCAGGCCTTCAAATACTTATTTGCAGCTGTATCACACGAATAAGTTGTTTAAAAAAATCATACATTGTGATTTCTGGATTTTTCTTTTTAGATTATCTCTCTTACAGTGGAGATGCACTGATGATGAAAATTTCAGACCCCTCCATGATTTCTAAGTAGGAGAACTTGCAATATAGCGGGGTTTTCAAATACTTCTTTTCTTCACTGTATAATACCGCCTCAGAGCCCGCTTTCTGCTCTCAAAACAGGATCATTGATCATTTGTAGGTCGATTTATTTATTTATTTTTTTAAACCATATTGTGAAACTTAAAAAAATATCATTCATTCATTCATTGTCATTGTCAAGAGCCCACAAAATATTTACTGTATGCTATGATGCTCAAAGGGCTGCACATTTAGAGAGAGACAAATACAGTATATCTTTTTACATCAAGTGATATTGCTTCCTTTTTTGTTTCGATTCATCAAAGTTTATTGAAACATCTCCTTGTAAAGACTGCAATAAACACATGTGCTAACTTTAGGATAGCCTGTTAACTCTGGACACTGCATATTAAACTCCAATTTCCACTTTTCCGCAGACGTTCATTTCCTTGCTGCATTCAATGTCCTCTTGAATGAAATGGATCTCCTTCGTGTGACCAGCAGTCACATTCTGTCCGTAAATACAAGAGACCCTCATTCTTTTCCATGCTTATTGTATGTTAGCAAATCTCCTGACTGATAACTTTCAATGGCGTGAAAAAAGGAAACAAGCAAAACCCAAGAGAACTGTGGTAACTAATTCAGTGTGGCAATGAGTGATACTCTTATACTCCTTACCTTCTTCTAAAAGGCTGTTGTTTAATTGAAATATATGTTCCCTGTATCCTCACTGTTCCAGATATTCACACTTCGATGTGGACCTTTGATGAGTAATATTGTAAGGCCCCCGTAGCTCAGTGGTTAGAGCACTGGTTAGGTAAACCAGGGGTTGTGGGTTCGTATCCCACTGGGGCCTCCACTCCCTGAGAAGGGTTGCGTCAGGAAGGGCATCCGGCGTAAAAATTGTGCCAAACATATATGTGTGTTCATCTGAGATGACACGCTGTGGCGACCCCGAAAGGGACAAGCTGAAAGAAACTTACTTACTTACTATTGTAATACTGCTGTTTTGTCATATTGGTAAGATAAGGGTTGAAACAAACGCCGTAATTTCCAGAAAATAGAGCACACCTGATCATTTGCCTAACCCAGTACATTTTTAAGGGAAAAAGTATTTTGTACATACACAAGCTGCACCTAATTAAAAGCCGGATGTGCCCACATTGAAACATGAGATATTTACAAAGAAAGACTGTACACGGAGTTTTCAGTTTCAATGATATACCTTAGCTTATCTTTCTAAACAGTGCCTGTGACACGGCAGTAACACAGCATCAACACGTTAGCACAGCGATAATGCTAGCACAGTGCTAAAAAAACAAAACAAAAAAAAAAAACGTAAAAATCACTGAGACACGCTAGCACAGCGCTAACACAACATAGCGCTAACAGGGCCAGTTAAAAAAAAAAAAAACATACCGGTAAAAGTCCCTTCCTCGGCACATATATTCCTCCAGTTTCACTCTTACCTTTCCTGCATGAGTGCCCCCTTGCGCCCATTAGAAAAAAATGCACAAATTAGTCGCATCACCACATACGCCGCAGGGTTGAAAGAGTGTGAAAAAATGTGCGGTTTATAATCCGGAAATTATGGCAATCAAATAGAAGCAGAGAGGAAATTATGCCATTATTCCAATGCCCGACTCGATTATCCAACAGGGGATTTATAGAACAGTTGTATGCAATTTGTCAGGTGTCACGCTCACTCAACATAGCAGGTATTTGAATGCAAGGAGCTACAGCAGAACTATTTCAAAGTTCCTATGTTTTTTAGTGATCCCAAAGATTATAGCTACTGTGAGAGGCTACCATCAAAAGTAATATTAGCAATAAAACAGTTCCTCCATCAATTGAGTATCATTTTTCTGTATTGTCAGTCAAGGAAATGTAGTCAAAATGCTCATCCCTTATGGTCACAAAAGGAAACACATAAAACAAGAATCAGCACTTAGATTAAAGATATAGTTGACATGACACTGAGAAGGCTTGTTGCATCATTTCTATCAATAAATGATTGGGTGGAGCATTTTGGTGAAACATGGGTTAAAAGTAGCACCTGCATTATGCATTTAAATTAATTGTATTTCTCTTTTAATCCTAAAATAAATAACTGAATATTTCATAGGACAATGCCACCTGTCTCAAATAAACATTTGAATATGTCATCATTTGCGTAATTTTGTATTTGACCACTGATGGAAAAGCTTATGCTTGAACTTGACAGTGCTACAAATGTTGCTTGGAAGAGGTTTAAGAACACTAAGAATTATTTTTAGGATAGTACATCAGCATTGACCGCCCCCAGATATTCTGTATGTCTGTTGAGTCACAAATTAATGACTGATTTTGTGGGCTGTTGCATTTTTCATGTAGTGTGAACAGCAGATGTGCTCAAACCAACCACTTAAAGCAGGAAACGGAGCAAGGCTGTTATTTGTTGCCTAATAAAGTCCATTATCACAAGCGTGATAATTAGTCTTGCAATAAGGGCAGCACCGCCCCTTGACCCTATGCTTTCCCCACCCCCAGACACATCGGCTTGTAATTACCACACATAATTCAAGCACTAATGGCTTCCTAAAAGCTAGATAGTGGGTACTCATGGTGGTGTGATGAGGACGAGAAGTAGTGCAAAGGGTAAAGGATGTTGTTGTCAAGAGATGTAGCATGCTTTCCACCAGATAGATAAATAAATACTCTATGTACTATTGCGTGTCCTTATCATCATACATCCAACAAGTCCGGATCCAAATCAAAGCATCCTTTCGTACCTAAATCGTTCATTGGTTGTTTCATATGCAGTCTGCTCTTTTTTTATTCAAATGTGATGTCCACTTTGAAAAAACCCTACAGACAGAATGATTTTGCACATTTTTATTTAGATTAACCACAAATGCAAACTGCACTCACTGCAGTTTTGTGGACACCTACAGGAGTGAGCCCTTGGAGCAATCCATTCGTTATGCTATCACTAGATGCCTCTGGTGGTTACCCAAAACTCTATTAAAACCACTGAACCTCATCAGAAGCAAATCAAACTCTAAGTCATAAAAATGCTAATATTTGTATGAGTGTGCTGATTTTAGGCTGTTTTCCATGATGTTGCATTCATGGCATCCAGTAAATGCTGAATAAGCTTCTCAAGGGACGGCATAGATTGTGGAGTGAAACGTGTATTGAGAGGAATGCTATACTGTATATGTGACTGAGGTGGAGTGACGCACGCTCCCAAAAGTCCCACTACAATGTTTTCAGATTGTGTGTTACGTCGTCATCTCTTGAAGCAGTTGAGGGAAAATGGATTTTGAGCCTTTGGGTCACATCGGTTTGAGCTCTCATGATCAACTGTAAATTGCTTTAACTATTGTCTGTTAAATCTTGCGTGTTGACTCAACAATGTCCGTTTGTTTTTATTCCAGATACTTCTCCGCACACAAGGCAGAAAGTGCCTTCCACTGACCTGTGCTACACGGGTGAAATCAGCAGTCTGATGGACTTCAACTCTCCTGATGCCTCCCTGGACAAAGGTGATTCCCTGTTCATTACTGACCCAATATTCAATCGGATGTACAAATGAAATGGAAATGTCTGCAACTCTCCACATGTTGTGATTAAGCTTTGTTGTCAACATTCTTCCAGTAGACGTCCACAACGGTCATTCCTTTCATTATTATTATTTTTTTCTCAGAAGTATTATACAAGGTGTTCCAGCTGCAAAAATATTGCATTTGGGAACTCTGTAGAACAGTAAGTTTGGATCGTTATGGTTGTTTGGTGTTGTTATGGTTGTTTGCTCTGGATTCGTTTACCCTCCGTGTGATGTCCTTTCACCCATGATCTTCATCTTAACATAATTCTCAATTGATTAAGTGGGTCGGCAAGGTGGCTCAGCTGGTAAAGCGTTGGCCTCACAGTTCAGTTGAGGGTTCAATCCCGGCCCCGCCTGTGTGAAGTTTGCATGTTCTCCCCGTGTCTGCGTGGGTTTCCTCCCACATCCTAAAAACATGCAACATTAATTGGACACTCTAAATTGCCCCGAGGTGCGATTGTGAGTGCGGCTGTTTGTCTCAATGTGCCCTCCGATTGGCTGGCAACCAATTGAGGGTTGACCCCACCTGCGGCCCGTTGACAGCTGAGATAGGCTCCAGCACTCCACGCGACCCTCGTCAGGATACGTGGCTAAGAAAATGGATGGGTGGATAGTATGAAGTGTTAAAATACACACCTGCCACCATTTAAATTTTTAAGTGAGGGGAAAAAAACATGCAAGGGGCGTTACACAATCATTATTTGCTTTTTTCACCAACATTACTGAAAAAGCTATTTGCTGACCAGACAGATTGTCAGAGAGAGAGAGAGAGAGAGAGAGAGGAGAGAGAGAGAGAGAGAGAGAACAAAATTATACTGCATGTAAAGGTGATGTTTTTCAACAAATACAAACACGAGTTGCGCATGGCTTTCATGGCTCACTGATCTACAGTACTTGTGTCACACGACAGTCACCCATCGGGTTAAGAGGGGAGAGCACACCATTTTTAATGTGCGTCTTATGTGTGAAAATTTTCTTCGGTGCTGTGTGTACCGGTGCGCTCAATCGTCACAGTAGTTTAAGAATGTAGTTTGCTGGTGTTTCCACTGGAGTATGAGTGTTTTTGTGTGTGTGTGTGTGTGTGTGTGTAGGTGTGACTACAGAACACAGTTCCATGTTGTTTGATTACTTGTTTAAATGTGGTACTGATTACTTGACCTCAAAATGGTCCAAATATGGTACAGTATATTTATGATGACTTGTCCTTTCATCCCTCGTATACTGACTATTGACACACTAGTATCGTGGACTTTCATCATGCAAATATGAACTCATAAAGAGGAACTGGTAAATGGAAGGAGTCAATACAATCCAAATCAGAACTGTGATATTTTATATTCTCATTAAACAACAGTGAGTTTTATTTGAATCCTCCAAAAGACAATATTTTGTACTCTAAATCCAGACACTATTAGCATATTGTTTGCATAGACCTCGCGGCAAGTCAACAGCTGTCAGGTGTGTTGATGTGCATCTTGGCGCGGTAAGAATGCATTCACACTCACCTGGCTGCAAAATAACACCTTAACTTAGCTCCACCCTTGTGTGTGTGTGTGTGTGTGTGTGTGTGTGTGTGCGTGTGTGTTTGAGTAATGTGGGGAAAATAGTGACAGCTCTATTGAGCTGAGTTTACTGTTTGAGTGGAAGGGGAGGGTCCGGTGCAATGTATCATAGAAGCGGTGGGAGTCACCTTAAACGGGTAACGCAGCAGCAACACCTGGATACTGGATATTTCCTGGAGTCAGCGCAACTTTAACCCCTCACAAGAAATTATAAAAAAAAAAGGATTTTGTGGATTGTCGAAGGCCTCAATAGATTCCTGACAGATCCTGGAATCCTTTGGAGAGAACCCCCCTCTCTTAAGGGGATGAAGTCAGACAGGGAGCAGGCGAAGTGTGGTGAGTGGAAATGAATAGTGCAGCTGCCACATTAGACTGAATGATGAAGTGATGTTTTCAGTCCTCGATCAAGGAAAGGAATGGAAAGCGAGCAATGGGTCATTATTTTTCAGAAGGGAGGTTCCCCAGCTTTTAATCATGTCGCTCATGCCTTTATCTGATTGTGAGTCTCCCATTCAGTTACCTGCTTAACAGCGAGGCCGTTAGGAGACTTTAACCCGCCCTCACCTCACCGGAGTTCTTTTAGTCTGAAATCAGTGTTGATATGGAATTCCGACCTTTAACCTACAATTTCACGTGACCGAAAAGCACAGACAAGAGTCATGTTTTGCACTCGTGTTCAACATTTTTCAACAAAGTCACTCCAAAATTGTGTAGTTTGTCCTCAAATACTGTTTGTACAGTATGTTTGTAGGGCCTCGCTTTGGAAATGGCCACTGTACTGTGTGTTTGTTTTAAACACGACTGGCTGCTTGTCCTGATTGTACTGTACATTCGTATTCAAACTTGTTTACAGTTCTTATTCTTATTTAGAATCAACATTTTGATTGGTATTGGTTTCTCAACATTTTTGTTCATTTGTCATGGAGTGGACTGGTCATTTGGCCATGTGTCAGTTTTGGACATAAAATATATCCGCATCATTATACAGACAGGCACAGGAACACAGCTTGTTTACACGTACTGTATGGATCTTTTTCTAGCTGTCAAAAAATGAGTTGTCAAAACTCAGCAGTAAGTTTTTCAATAGGAACTCCGTGCTTAAGCCTAAGATTTGGATGTGACAATTAGTGCTTTTGTAGCAAAATAAACACCCGGGAGGCTATGGATTGCGGTTTTGCAGTTGTGCTCAATGACTCACCTTTCCTTCTCAGATTTCTGTGACAGCGTGTGTGAATTCTGCTTAGGTCCACTGCTTGGCTTTTGCAGCTACAAAGGACAACATTGAAGGTTGGGTCATTATTGCCTGAAACAATAGCAGCATTCTTTATATCTAAGTCAAGCAATATAGAAGATGGATGTTTGATCTTTGAGACAGTTTTATTTTTTCGCACAGTGTCTGATATCTGCACTGACACGCAGAGAAAGAAGTGTCAGCATTGTCGTGTTAACAGCTGGGCCAGCTTGTCGTGTAATTGGCTTCTTTTTTTACCTGCTCTGTTGCGAGTGATTACGACGGGAAGCTCTCTCGGGTATCTGTTAACTTCCTCTCATTGTGGTTTGCTTAATTAGATTTGAAAGTAAGATCATTCCTTGCCAAGTAACAAGCATTTTATCTTGAGTAAGGGCATGTCCACAATTGCCGCCAGAGTTAGTTTTGTGAGTACGGCAAACAAACTCTAGTGCAGACACAGCCAACTGTAAGAGATAGTCTCGGTACAGTTCCCAATGAAATCTAGTATCCGAAAGCTATCAAGACCTCAATCTGCTACAATGTGCAAAGGAGCACTTTCATTTTGCAATCTCTCATTTTTATTCTGCGATGACGCATTTGCCTTGTAGTGGAACAATATTTGCATTGGCAGCTAACAAATTACACGTTATTGCTCTCAGCACTTTGAAATCATTATGGTAACATGACTACAGCATAAACGGCTAACTTTACTTGACAAAAATTTTTGCGCACATGTTTTATATTTTCTTCCTTATTGTGTTTTTACGTGGCAACATTCACTGATATGAGTGCAACAAGCTGCTAGATTTTCTACATAGACAAATTGTCAAGAACGCCAATTTTGTTGTATTTTCCATTTATTTTGCGCTACTATATCCACTTGGATCTGTCATGTTGATAGGTGACATGTTTCTCATGGACATTAGCATTGTGTACAAAGTCATCAACCATTACATCATTGAGATAGTAGAAGAATTTTGCAACTTTATGGATATAAGAATATTTGTATTGCTAAATATTTAATTGGATTTAAACACTTTTTCTCAATTGGCTTTTTCTAAACTGATTAGTTCACCCCACATTCTGAAGTCAAGCAACCTAATGATAAGACCTGTATTTTGAATTCCAAACTACCATTTTAGCATTTTTAGCAAGTTTATTGTTATTCTGTTTATGTTTATTTGATTATCATGTGCACTCCTCCTCAGGCTGGATTATAAAAAAACTCAACTGTTATCCTCGGCTCCAAAGGTTATTTATCAGCGATGCTGTATGCAAATAGAATGCTAACACCTGCATTGTCAGACAAAAATGAACCCTTTATCTACCTGTGGAAGAAAATCTGTTTGTACACAAAGCAGTAATTTATCTACTTACTCGGCTGGATATTTGGTACAGGGCTCACTGCAGAGATGTCTTGCAGCAAAACAAACACTTTTGTTCCTACAGCACTTTGTTTTGTACTTGACGCTCGCTAGTGCATGCAACATTTTTTAAATGTGCTCAATAGCAACACCCGGGAGGATATGGCATATTTTTTGATAATGAAATGGGAAACATGTTCTTGAAGGGAAAATGGGAAACATGTTCTTGAAGGAACAAATATTGCCTGACCCAATATAGTTAGATAACTCTCTCGACATGTCTGTTAAAATAAAACCCAGCCAATATCCTAGAAACTGTCCTTGAGAAATACCATTGATTGTGCCAATCTTAAAATTAAGCACATATGAAAGAGAGCATTTCGGCGAGTTACATGAGATCGCGTAGGAGGATAAAACCCAGCCTGGATCTCCGTTACCACATCACAGTTCTCCAATTGCGTTTTAGAGACTCCAAGCAACCAGTATGTTCAACACAGACAACAAATCTATCCTCATGTCACAACTCCAACCTCATTCCAGTTTCTTGGAAATGCTGTTTAATCTCCCAAAAGCAAATGTTATCAAAGGATTATATTTAATCCTAAATGCAGACTGGTGCTGAGCCTTCAAAGAATGGTCCCTGCGGAATATTAACTATCAACCGTTGACCGATTTTTGTCAAGTATTTTCCGCGAAGGAAAAATTACTATTCCCCCCCCCAAGAAAAAAAAAAAATCACTAATGGTTCAAGATCAAATTCCTTGTGGAATACATCTTCAAATAGGTGCAGTACATACAATATGAATTTTCCAGTTCAGACAAAAGAAATGGAATAAAGGAGCAGAATGGGAAATGGTAAAGCTTAAGGCTAATTCTTCTTCACGGTCAACCTTGTAATTATATTCATTGTACATATTTTAGTCTTTTAGTTTTCTTGTCCTTTTTACTGTGTCATTTTATTTCTTTAATGCTAACTTTTTAACTCTGTTTGGAACTATTTTATTGCCATCTCATTTTTTAATGAGAACTATTATTATTATTGATACTTCATGATAGCTACTGACCCCCAGGGCAACAAAAAACTGATACAAAAATAAAACAAAATAAAAAAACAATTTATCCTATATACTCGATGCCTCTGCTGCTGATCAGTCCCAGTGAACACACTTGGTACAAGTGACTGGTGACCAGTTCAGGGTGTTACCTGGTATGGGTTCCAGGACTCCTGTGACGCTTTTGAGGAGAAGCAGCTCAGATAATGCATGGGTGTGTGCATACGTTTTTTTGAGTAGCGTATTTTTGTATGTGCGCTATATTGCGGCGCATGAGATCAATGGAGTACTTTGAACTGGATTAGTTGTAAATTGTGACTTTGCTTTTGTCATTGAGAATGTATATCTGAAGATTTTTAAGTAATCAATGTCATTAGAGACTGAGGTCTATTTCCTATTTAGCGATTTGTAAGTGTTTTGAATTAGCACCTGATATTAATTTGGATACTTTTGATACGAGTTGCTTTGTGGGAGTAGTTCCACTAATTTCTGAACAGAAATGAGTGATGTAGTTCTTAAGTACTGTATTCATCTGTGTAGGGAATCTTTTTAGGATTCCTGTTCTTACTTTATAGTATTGAATGAAGTTCATTCATCCATCCGTTTCTTAGCTGCTTATCCTCACAAGGGTCACAGGAATTGAATGAAGTTAACACCTCTAATTTGAAGTTCTTGGAAAAAGCCTTCACATGACACTAATATATTGTTTTATAGAAAATAAATAAACAAATCAACCTTATTGAGGTGAACATTTATCAACATTTTACATAGTTCATCATTTCGGCTGCTTTGATGTTATCACTCATGTCTTTGTACAGTGACATTTGTGTGTCACTCCACTGCATCCTGCTCGGTTGCTCGGCAATCCTGATATATGAGCAATTTGGTGTTTTCAAGATTGTTAATCAAAACCAAAACAATAAATGCTTGAAATTGAAGGAAACTTTATCAATGGTCTTATTCAGATCTTGTGGGGGCCCTGAGCGACTCCATGTTTGGCTAATGATAAGTACCCCCCCAGTGCTGTGTAGTGTTTGAATATGTTGCGAAAAAAAATGATCAAACCTTGTGACAAACGCGCATGCTATACATTAACTAAGTTCCACTTGCTCAACCAGATTCTTCAGATAAGTAATCCTTAGATGAGACAAATAGACCTGACCTGTCCGTATATACGTACGTTACACACCTGCCAAATAGCCCAATTTATTCTTCTTTTTCCTTTGGATCCCCTAAATACTGACAAAATTTCCAATTCTGTTTTCACCCGACCTATCTCCTCCAATGTGAGTCCCAGACGTCATACCGTAGATGATAGCATAGCGTCTGCAGCCACAAGGTTGAGACACCGAATTTGTTGCGGAATGTGAAGATCCCAGCCAATTTTTCCCTCGGATCACTTGTCTGGTCACAGTAAAGTCGAGTGTCACTTTAAGGCCACTCTCTCTTGTTCAATTGTCATTGCTGCAAAGACTTGAAGCCTAAAATAGTCTTGGGCCAATGCACGTGGATATCACACGGTGGGATGGCGACCTCTTGATCTAGCGAGTGACTGATGAGAGGGGAGCGAGTCACATACTGATCAACAGTGTCAGCCTTTTAATGATGTTCATTTAAAAAAAAAAAAAGTTGTCTTACCCCTATTTGCCTTTTCGCCGTTATCACTGTTATGCTGAAATATTTATAGCCAACTGCTGAGCAAATATTCAGCTCGCACATATTAGTTTTAGCGTGTTTGATAAATTAAAGGAAAAGAATCTGGAAGTCACCCTTGCAAATGTTCTCCTTGCAGCCATCTGTGAACGTTTAGAGTCAAATTTTGGTGTATTTAGGAAAAACATTTTCTCACCGTGGCCACATGTTCGCATTAAGCACATCTGCATCGCAGTTCTGAGGTTCAGTGTTAGGATCTTCTTGTGTGGTGTTAGGATATTCTCCCTGTGCTTGCTTGGGTTTTATCTGGCTACTTCCTCCCACATTCCAAAAACATGCACGTTAGCTTTTTTTGGAGTGAATCTGAGTGTTTTTGTGTGTGTGTCTGATAACAAAACTGTTACTTCCCATCTGTGCCACATCATTTTTATTTCCAATATACAGCATTTTCTGCTGTGTTGTGGAAAGGATTTTTTTTTAATCTATGTATTTTATTGTGTAGTTGCTAATGGTGTAGTGGTACACACACCTGACTTTGTTGTGAACAGCGTGGGATCAATTCCCACTCAGTATTGGTGTTGATATGTGTACTGCGACTGCGGTATTCCCAGTTGGTCTCCCATCCAAGTACTAACCAGGGCCAAACCCGCTTAGCTTCCGAGATCTGACGAGATCGGGTGTTCTCAGGGTACCATGGCCGTAAACTTTACATTGATTGATTGGAAATATTAATTTATATATTATGTATTTCATAAATACATTTGTTATCATTTAATTAAATGTTCTCTCTTCCTGTAGCGCGCTAGAGCTCAATAGTTTTTGGACTTTGCTCTGTGTTTGTGTTGATAATATACTGTACATTGCTCCTTGAACCAATATTTTGACTTTCAAATCCATTTAAAAGTACTACTATCTGGTATTGAAGGGGTTGATATTTCAGTATCGATCCTTAGATGGCTACCAGGTTTTAACACGGATAAAACAGACCAAAGGGATCTCAATGTTTTCTCATCTACACTGTAAATAATAATAAACTTTTCATATCATTTTGGTTTTTCATCATCGCCAGTGATACACAACATTGTGGTTTAATTTCTGTGATTTAAGTGGCCCAAGGCAAGTTTGCCTCCCCCCCCCCCCCAGTCTTTGTCATTTTCATCAATCATGACCCTGTCATCCCCTCCATGAATACATGGAGATCGTTCAGATCATGAAAATTGACTCGCTAATCCCGCAGCAATCAGCCTTCAACACTCACACCTGCTATCGTATTGACCCAGTGAAAAATTTGCGGTTTTGATGTAAATGGAGTATAGAAGTTGACTATTTTTTTCATTTTTTTATTTTTAGGTTAGAATTCAGTATGACTAGCATAACAATGGAAAAGATAACCATCATCAGACACACACACGTTTTACATTTTTGGATTGCCCGCGTGTGAAACGAACTCAGCCTGGTTGATTAAACCTCCCTCCTGCATTTGGGTCCTATTTCCTGTCCTTGCCCGTGACAAACCCTTTCCAATGTTAAAATTGAGCTGTCTAAGATGTATTTGCAAGGCCTTTGCATTGCAACATCATTATTTACCATGAAAGTCAAGACTTTATTTATACTCATTCCAGTAATTAACTTGTATTAACACTGAATGTTTATGTTAAAATAAGTGCATATACAGTTGGACCCAGGAATTAATTTTCTACTGTGTATTAATTGTACAGGAAACTTGATTTGAAATGTGAACTAACTTGAACAGATTTGTCTTCCATCTCAGCAGTGCAACTATATTTTAGCAAAATTTTTCATGATTTACAGCATTTCTGACAGAACGCTGTCTTGCCTATGTCGAGTTGTTGTTGGCTTGTAAGGCATAACATGAGCTGTGCACGAGCCGTATAAATCCATTTGTGTCCCAAAGGGAATTTATCCTTAATTTATGGGTAAAGATTGTTTGATCCAATACTCAAGATTCTGAATAAATCTATTAAATTCCTTTACTTCATTGGACACAATCATTCCAAGGGGATTGACCCATATTTGAGGTGATTCATTATCTTGAGGGCTTGGTTCCCTGCAGATTTACAACAACACCGCCACTCGTCATTGCATTATGGGAGTTTGCATGATGAACTGCTGACTTGTTTACACTTTTCTCTGTTACATTTGTTGTAACTTTTCAGTCCATCCAGAGAGTGGTTGAATGTTAAAGCTCCATCTTGGCATGTGCAGGAGAGCAATAGGTATAGGTGTCAAGACAATTGCATGTACAAAGACACAAAGCTACTCTACTATTTCTCTTTAAACTATTTCCTTTGCAACTGCTTTATTATTTTGTCTGAAGGACACATTTGGCATTAGTGAGAAATATATTTCTCCCAAGTTCCAGACAGCAGATGGTAGATCACTGAATGTTGGGAAAAACATCATTGCAGGTCTTTTCTTTTTCTTTTTTTTCCTTTTCTTTTTTTTAACACAGTGATATATCACCAGTTAATATACTCCACTGAGAAAATTGGAACCTAATAGAAGTTGTCATGGCTGATAAGTGTTGATGGGCTGCATTGTTGCTTTGAGAATAAACTGTTGTTCCTCACTGGTGTATTCAAGAAAATTCAGATTCTGAAAAAACACCGGTATTCGTGGGGAGAAGGGACAGAATCCTGCCGAAAATAGTGAATATCTACAAAAAATTGACCCCAGCAAAGTGTCTCTAGGGAGACAATAAAGTACTTAAACCTAAATGATCAGAAAATTTCAGTGCCATCTTACCACATCGTCAACCTGTTATGTAAAAGACTTTTTCTTTGTAAATGAATTATTCATTACAAACAAATCAGCTTCACATGATGCGCATCGTTAGTGTGAACTAACATCCTTGTACAAACTGAAATGGGCACTGGCACATTTGAAAAATGGGAGTAGTCATTAAACTCACTTTTTGTCATTTATTCATTGATTTTCCACACCGCTTATCCCCACTAGGGTTGGGGGCGTGCTGGAGCCCATCCATCCATTTTTCTGAACAGCTTATCCTCACAAGGGTCACAGGAGTGCTCAAGCCTATCCCATCTGTCATCGGGCAGGAGGATGACTACACATTGAACTTGGTTGCCAACCGTTCGCACTCACATTCACCCCCACAGAAAATTTAGAGTCTTCAATAAATCTACCTTGCATGGTTTTGGGATGTGAAAGGAAACCGGATCCGGGAGAGCATGCAAACTCCTTACAGGCGAGGCCGGATTTCAACCCTGGTCCTCAGAACTGTTAGGCAGATGTGCTAACCAGTCAGCTCCCATGCCCCTTTTTTGCCATTTATGCACAAGATACATGTTAATCATCATAATTCATTCATCCATCTATCCATCTACTTTCTTTCGCTTATCCGAGGTCAGGTCGTGGGGGCAGTAGCTTTAACAGGGACGCCCAGAGTTCCCTCTCCCCAGTCACTTCATCCAGCTCTTCCGAGGGGATCTTGTGTCGTTCCCAGGCAAGCCAAGAGACAGTTCCCCAGAGTCTCCAGACGGTGGTATGTCCGTGGAACACCTCATCAGGCTCTTCTAAATGCAGGCGAGTAGCGGCTCGACACTGAGCCCCTCCCGGATGACCGAACTTCTCACGCCATCTCTAAGCGAGAGCCTGGACACCCCGCGGAGGAAACTCATTTTGGCTGTTTGTTTTTTCAGTCACGAACCACAGCTCTTGACCATGGGTGAGAGTAGGACTGTGGATCGAGCAGTAAATACAGAGCATCAGTCACCTTTCAGCTTAGCTCCTTCTTTACCACAAAGGACTGATACAAAGTCCACAGTCTGCGCCAATCTACCTGTCTCTCTCCTGTTCCATTCCACTCCAGTCAGAGTCCAATTAGCTTTATAATAATTGTCTTCAAGCACTTTGTAGTCTGTAATTTTGTTTTTTGTTTTTTTTTTCCAGAAGATAAAGTGTTACAGCTCTAATCTTTTTCTGTAAAAATCATATTGTCATTGTTGTGTGCCATAAGATATTACATGTCCCTCTCTGGAGGCGCTTTTGTTGGGGTGATTATGTTGCCATGTAACTGGAGTCGTCATCATAACAATGTGCACAGTAGTGCATTGTATTAATTAATGCTACACAAACATAATGAGTTCAAACTACACTCCAGTAATCTCTGGAGGCCCCGTGTTAGTGCCGCTGCTCCATCATATCGTCGCTGTTAATGTGTTGACACTTTCTTTGCGGAATATGTTGTGTAGTCAGTGGCATCACTGCAGATCTCCCACTCTCATACGCAGTGTTATTCGCTATTGGATTTTGATCTCCAATCTCATATCAGCCAAGTCCAATTTCGGATGCCTCATGGCCAATGCGCTCTGTGACAAACTGTTGGATGTTTTTGGTTTCTTTTTTAGCTTTGCTTTCCAGTTTCTGTCTCTGTTGTTTTTTTTTTTTTTTTTTTTTTTTCTTATGGGAGAAGAAGGTGACTCTGACTCAGACAGAAGGCCTTCCACTGATGTGTTGTCTAAAAACACCTTTGTCTGTTAAGACCCACAGGAAATGTGGTGTCATTAAAATACATAACTTGTTTTAATAGGAGAGATAGTTGTAGCCATTTGCGTCCCGATGTCTTTGTTGCTTTTGAAATGGGATTCAGTTGTGTTAGTTGGGCTTTATTCATCCTGCTGTTTAAATGATGCTTTATCACTGCTGGAAGGTCAAACTTTCCGGCAGAGATGTGCAATTTTGGGGAATTGTTATTGTTCATTGGTTTAGTTGTAAAACATACATTGAAAATGTGTGATTAAAAGCAAAGTAAATTGTATGAAGTCCTATGTTAAGGTTGTGTATTGCCTTAGACATAATGGTGGTTAACTGGTTGTTGGTTTTGTTACAGACCTTCCAGCGTACAAGCAGGTGTTTGGCGCAGGACTCTGCTCTCATGCAGTTCATTAATTAAGCGCTGTCATAAAGAAAATCAGTTGAGCAATTGAGCTCACCCATTGTTTAATACTTGCCTACAGTATATTTAAAATTTCAACCTTAAATATACTGCAAACTATGATCCTGATGATTTTGAAACTTTTCAATGTACCTGAAGTGTGCATGTACATGCAGTAGACTTTCTCCAAACTTGTACTCACAACCGAGGCTAAATTTAGCTCCTGCCTGGCATTAAAAAGGTTGTGTCTTTCAAGTTGTGCAACTTCAACATAGTTCATTTTAGACGGGGCTTTGGCACCATCTTTTGGCATCTTATCATGTTTCAGAAAGGGCATTCTAAAACTAGTATCCAAACTGTAATAAGCCAATATTTGGGGAAAGGTTCCACAGGAGAGAAATGAGTGAGATTGCAAATACCATACAAGACCAAAGTCAATAATAATATATTAAAACATATAAAAGATAAAAAACAATTTCAAGCTTAATTCAATATTATGAGTGTAAAAACTGACATGCTTTATAAAAATGAATTACATTTATGTTTGATAAAATAAACCACAATCTGACATTTTTGATGTCAGAAGAGAGGATGATAGATTGTGCATCCCAAGAGATGTGCTGATATTTTGCAACCAATTTGACTGGTTTCTGCTGCCGCAAAGTAGTCACACAAAAGCTGCTGTATTTATTTCATTTGGAACTATTTTGCCTCCACCGTACAAGTAGGAAATGACAGCAATCACATTCATACATTAATTCACTGATACCAAGTACAGGTCTGACTCTTGCTCGCAATTCTACAAATGCGCAGCTTCAAGCAGTCATTTACATGAATGGCTGACAATGGAAGTTCAATTTACTGTTTCAGGGAGTCATAATCGCAATGGAGCTCAGCCTCTTTAGGACAATCAGATGGATTGAACCTGGAGATGGATGACAGTGAGTGCACATATTTGTTTGCTGATCCATACATACGCAAAAATCTGAATTCATTAGCATTCATTTGGGCCTTTTGTCAGAAAAGGGGTGCACTTTTCCCTCTTCACCCATTTTGCTATCCACTTCAGCCTTTCTATCCCATGTGTGTCTTCTGGCCAAGTTTGCACTTTGGGTGGAAAAACCCTAAATTGTGGGCACTCCCTCTCTCATATGTAGCCCTGCGCATTTTTTGCCCAAGGCTTAAGTGGGTTTCCTTTTGCGCACTGCAGAGCGTGTAGCAAGTCTAGAGCCCCCAGGCAATGTGAAACATCATATTGCAGATTTTGAATCGCTCGCGTGCTCCGTAACTCCGACGCTTGCTGCTGGTGGCCCGCAGTCTGACTCGACACGCTGACGGACACCTGGCCCATAGCCGACTGCTGAACGGCCATAAGGTGTCCTGATCATGTTATGCCAATTGACAACAGAATGTCAACATATCACGGCGTGTTAATTCATTAATTTTCATGTGCATGCAAGCGTTTTTTTTTTTTGTTTGTTTGTTTTTTTTCCAAACGTCCTACACGGCAGCTTGGGAGTTTTACTGTAAATGACACAACAACTGTACTATGAAAGAATTCTGTTAATATTTGATCTATGTCATTGGGATTTAAGTGACACGCCCCATTGTGTAGCATTAATATTGCTGCTGATTAACGGCTGACTCACTCTTATTCTTATTGTTGGCCTTCCAAACATACTCACTCATAACCACAGTATAATGATTCACTAACATCCATCCATCCATTTTCTTTGCTGCTTATCCTCATGAGGGTCACGGGGTGTGCTGAAGCCTATCCCAGCTGTCAACGGGCAGTAGGCGGTGTGCACCCTGAACTGGTTGCCAGCCAATCGCAGGGCACATCGAGACAAACAGCCGCTCTCACAATCATACCTAGGGGCGAGTGTCCAATTAATGTAATTAATGTTGCATGTTTTGGGGGGATGTGGGAGGAAACCAGAGTGCCTGGAGAAAACCCACGCAGGCACAGGGAGAACATGCAAACTCCACACAGGCGGGTCCGGGATTGAACCCGGGACCTCAGAACTGTGAGGCCAACGCTTTTACTAGCTGAGCCACCGTCCCGCCTCACTTACATCTATTGTGTAATTTGTAAAAATGAAATTAGAGAACTCAAACACACATGCCTTTGGAGGAAGTTGGTTTCTGGATGTTCATACTTTTAACACAGCACTGGAAGCATCAAAGTGAAGAATAATGGGGAATAACTTGACTATGTGGAGAAGACAGACTCTGCAAGAGATGTGATTTCTGTAAGCTGTTTCCTGTACTGTGCAGCGCTTTTGGAAGAGCACAGCAGTGTTTAAAGGTGTTTGTAACTGTAGCAAGTGTTTCAGTATTTTAGGACGAGATGGGGTATTTTTTTTGTCATCCCTCCATCCATTTTCTGAGCTGCTTATCCTCACAAGGATCACGGGAGTGCTGGTGCCAATCTCAGCTATCATTGGGCAGGAGGCGGGGGACACCGTGAACTGGTTGCCAGCCAGTCGTGGCGCACAATTACATCTAGGGGCAAGTTAGAGTCTCCAATGAATGGATGTTTTTGGGGTGTGGGAGAAAACCCATGCATACACGGAGAGAACATACAAACTCCACACAAGTAGGGCCAGGAATTGAAGCCCTAACCCTAACCTCAGAACTGTGAGGACAAAACTACAACTAGTTGTTCCACCGTGCTACCCCCATTTTTTTTTTCGTAGTTTAAGCTATTAATGTTCGTAATTGTGCCTGGAGTGGCAACACTTATTTCAGAGATTCCTTAATTGTGGCCTGGCTAGGTCCTAAGTCCTCCATGAATGCTAAAGTTTGGTTAAAGTATTAAAATTACTAACTTTTATTGTTGTGGTTGTATTGTGCATCAGTGTAAAACTGCAGAGCTGTATCTTTTGTTACATTTTCTGTAGCAAATTGCAGTTAGAAGTTTGAAATATTTGAAACGCACACACATCTTCACAAAAATGCATGCCGCTTCTTTTCACATTTGACCTTCCTGTGTGTGTTGTTGAAGTTCTGCTTCGTGAGGAGGTGGCCCAACTCCAGGAAGAGGTGCACCTGTTGCGCCAGATGAAGGATATGTTGAGTAAGGACCTGGAGGAGAGCCAAGGAGGATGCTCGGCCGACGTGCTTTCTGCCACAGAGCTCCGCGTGCAGCTGGCCCATAAGGAGCAGGAGCTGGACCGAGCCAAGGAGGCTTTGCAAGGTCAGAACATCAGCAGGGCAACAAATAGCTGCAAGTGCTCTTTAAAACACAACAAAGTCACCCTATAATCTACTGTAATCTTATTGTTGCAGTAATTAAATATAAGCATACAGGCTTATTTTAATTCCTTTCAAGCAGGGGTCTCAAACTCAATTTATCTGGGGGCCACTTGAGATAGAGTCTGAGTCTGGGCTGCATCAAGTCTTCTCGAAAAAAAAAAAAAAGGTTTCATGTTTAAAAAAAAAAAAATGACTACACCTAATCCAGTCTTTTCAATTTTTATTGATAAGTGTTCAATTAGCAGTTCGTCAGAACATGAGCAAGGTTGGTGACCCAGTCCTTGATCTCATGTTTTGCATACTCCTCAGCACGCCTAGTTGAGGAATGACGTCTGCTGTTTTCTTACTTTAGCTGTGCAAATTTGCTCTTTGCATATGACAGGATTTGGAGTACCCCCGTACATTAAAAAAGAAAAAGAAAAAAAGACAACATTCAAGGTCACACTTTTTCAAAAACTAGCTTGATTCGTCATTAACCTTTCTCTTCATGGCAGGTATTGAGAAAGACAGAACCAGAACTCGGTGACAGGAAATATTTTCCTTTTACTTAATGGCACATTTTAACTAATTATGTTTCAACCGAGTAATTAACGTTGCTAATGCACTTTAGCTAACTTTGGATTTGGGAAGAGGAGCACAATTATGGCTACAATGCTAATCAGGATTATTCTGATCAACATTGTCATTGCAACTACTAATCATGGTTGTTCCTTATGTTTCATCAAACTATGTAAACCGTTTTCAGTGAAAAATGAATCCTTAAATTGGAATAAAAGATAAAAATGTTAATTTACTCAAAAAAAAAATTCAACTAACTGAATAAATATGCTGTTCCACAGTACAGTAAATGTAAAAAAAAAATTTAGGATGATCAAGCTCATTTAATAATGGCAGCAAAAATCGCCATCACAAGATTCATAATTGTATAGCCCTATTCGTTACCGTACTTAAAATAAATTGAGATTTTTAAAATCCCATTACTTATCTTCAGTATTTATTTTTGTGCTGACTTTTTACGCCTTACTTTTTAAGCAAAAATATCAGTACTTTCTACTTGTTACATTTTGAAAATGTGCTTGTTACTTTTCAAACCTATAGTTAGAAATGTAAGATGTAAAGAGAGAGATGTAAAAACAAAACCTGTAAGTAAAAAAATTGAAGGATAGTGATGATCACAGACATCATCGATACTTTGAGCACTTTGATGACAATGTAACTCAGATAGTGGGGCAAAGTGTTCCATGTTTGTAGATGGCACGGTCGGAAACCAAAAGAACAAGGATGCCTTCACATTCAATCACAGCATATGGTTGCACACACATCATACAATTGCGACAAGGAAACTCAGAACTGGGTATATAACCTTTCATCCATCCATCCATCTATTTTCTAAGACGCTTATTTTCACAAAGGTCGTGGGAGTGCTGTAGCCTATCCCAGCTATGTTAGGACGGGAGGCGGGGTACACCCTGAACTAGTTGCTAGCCTCTCATAGGGCACATATAAACAAACAACCATTCGCATTCACGTTCACATCAACGGGCAATTTAGAGTCTTCAATTCATGCTTTTGGGATGTGGCAGGAAACATGAGTGCCCGGAGAAAACCCACAAAGGCACGGGGAGAACATGCAAACTCCACACAGGCGTGGCTGTGATTTTAACCCCGGTCCTCAGAACTGTGTGGCAGAGGCGCTAACTAGTTGTTCCACCGTGTCTCCATAACCTTTCTTAGATAAGAATATTTTTGGGCTCTTTTCATCCAAACTACCCCAGTGCTTTGTAACTTAAGGATTTTTTCCAATGATATCTTAAGTACCAGTAAGTACTTTTACTTTTGTACTTTTACTTAAATAATGGAGTGGCTTCAATATTTTTACCGTTGCTAGTTGTTTTGGGAACAAATAATATTTTTTAATGAAGTACTGAATCCCAGTACTCCTGAAATCTTTGGCCAACTTGTCGACAAACACCACCAAAATCTGTCATTTGCTTCAACTAGCCCATAAGAAACAAAAAAAAAATAAAAGAAAACCCAACGCAAAATGTTATTATTGTGTATATGGGAATCCCATTTAAGAAGTTTTAGACAGTTTTAGCCACTTCAGCTAAGTGGGTTTACAATCTTGGTTCCTTAGCATCACAGCAGGTAATGAGGGTAATAATAATAATAATAATGATTTTTTTATTTTTTTATTTATTTTTTTTTTCTTTTAAATGTCTAATGAGGTGCCATTAGGGGATCAAGGCACGTTGAGTTACGTGTCAGCGCTGCACATTCAGTTGACATGCAAAGTGTGACAAATACGTCCTTTAATGAATATAGTTTTACTTGGAGCTTTGAGCAACATCAAGCGTCAGATTATGTAACCTGGTTTCTGTGGGTGCACTTAATTTGATTTGCCTCAGATAAATGTCTGATTACTTTTGCAGTCATTTGCAGTACTGGAGCTTTTCAGTGGCAATCTACAAAGTAGTACAGTATACATGATTGAAGAACACAGGTCACATGTTCAAATTTGGTATTCAAATTTTCAAAGCAACACTGACACTATGATTTACATTAAGTGTCATACCATGACAGCTTTATTGACATATTTGACACGCTGTGATTAAAAAAAAAAAAAATCCCACTGTACTAAATTGTGGTCATCTTCATTTCATCAAGGCACAGGCAATTGTTTATGTGGTTGTCAATATTGCACTATTTTTCTGATGACTGTATTTGTAAAACCCCATCTGTTTCTTTACGACCTTGAGAAGAATACTGCAGTATTAAGAGTCAGAATCAACAAGTGGAAACTGAAAAACTTTTTCTCGCATTTTTAGACTTGGACACAAACACACATTTACCAAGAGTTAATAACATCTTTTATTACTTCCTCTCCAAAATGTATTGTTCATCCAAAAGTCCTAAATCAATTTAAAATTGAATTAGGAGTATCGTGAGGTCCAGGCTGTTTTGTTCACAAGGACACGTCAATTTAAGCTTTTATCTACTCTCTTTCTGATTGTTACATATTTCCTCTCTAGCATCCACTTATATACTGTACCCAGTAAGCCAGTCACTCACATTTGACGAGCACGTTCGCGCGCCATCGCACTCGCAAATCTGCACAGTCGAGCAGGAAAAATCACGCGTGTAAAATTTGTTACGAGTCAAAAAAATTGATATTGAAAGACGTCGCTTATTTTGTGTGGTCTTGACATTCATGTACGTGTTTATTTCATAAACGCTGTTAAGAAAACAAGCCTGCTCATAAACAATCAGTATTTACCCAGAAACAGGAAATGCAAGTTATATCATAGGAAATTCAGTTACACCAGGGGTGCTCAATGCATCGATCGCGAGGCAGTTTTAGTTGATCGTGTGACGACGTGCCCAAAAAAAAAAAAAAAAGACAGACTATCATCCACCTCATCCTTTGATTCAGGTCTGACCAATACGTCAAGCGCACGCACATAAAGGTGCGTTCTAGCAAGCCGGCCTCCATATGGCAGTCAAGGCGATGCGGGCGTGCACCCTCTGCCCTGCTGGTCGATCGCGAGAGAGGCTGGCTGCTTGAAAAGTAGATCCTGGGATGGGGTGAATGTGAATCTGTGCACCCCTGAGTTACATTGAAAACATTTCTGGCATCTAACACAGGTAATGTTTCAGCATCTAACTATAATAAGTATGAGACTGTAATTTACTTTGACTTGATCTCAATTCTAATCTTATACTAGCCTGTCCATATATTTAAATACAAACGGTCATTTTCCCTCGTCGTACCGCATTATCTTGAATTTTGAAAACTTTTCTCCTCTCCATGCTTTAGGAAGTTATTGATAATCTGCTGCTATCTTTCATCAATGTATTGACAATAGATAGCGCTGTAAAATACAACAGATTATAAAAATTCATCATGATGAAATGAAATTAGAGGCCCCATAGCTCAGTGGTTAGAGCATTGGTTTGGTAAACCAGAGGTTGTGAGTTCGGAGGGCATCCGGCGTAAAAACCGTGCCAAACAAATCTGAGATGTTACTTTTTAAGCGACCGTTAACGGGACAAGCCGAAAGGAACTTACTATAATGAAATAAAATGATTTGAATATATGAATATTAAGTTTTGAAATTGAATGTCTATTAACCTCTTTAAAAATGTCAGTCTCAGTCTATGTGGTGTCAATAAATTATGATTATGGTATAAAGTAACAAGTACATACTCTGGTATAACAACCCGGTAAGTTATTTTAAGGTCTTGAGATTCCATTCCTAATAACAGCAGCAACTTTATATCTGCAGGAATGACTGGTGGACCACACCCGTATATTTTTCAAATGTGAGTGACTGCAGTACACTATAGAGTGTACTCTATGCCATCCTGTGTGGGTAGTCTAAGCTGCTCAGTACCAAAGTACCATGAAAGCAGCCAGTACACAAAGGGTTTTGACAGATTGCTGTAATCCAGTACATACTTCCATAAACACTAAAGGTTTTGACTTTGGGAAGTATAGAGCATTTGGGGAAAACATTTGGGAGTCAGCGTAATGTAGTCATGCTGTATTAGCCCTCTTCTTGTTCTGAAAACATAGTTCCCTTTTTGTATCTCATATCCACCGCTCACGCCACGCCGCCTCAGGTGATAGTTACTGCATACTCAGCCCCGGCATATCTTGTTGACCTCCTTCACGTTGCTGTCCCTTCCCGCTCTCAGATCTTTGAAACTCACTGCCACCTAATCTCTGAAACACCTTCTTCAGAGGCAAACACAAGAAACACCTAATCCGGACTGCCTATCCACTTGAACGGTTCATTCATTTGATATTTTAAATGGTGTCTTATGATGTTTTCATGTTTTGTAATTGTTATAGTATTGCTTGATTTCTTTTACCTTGACTGGCTTGAAAGGCGCCTTTAAAAATGAATTCTTATTATTTTTAATAGTTAGTATTCTGTTGTACTGCTGAAACACCTCATATTCCTACTGTACGGTAAAGTTTAAAACAAAACCAAGGATTATCGGCCAAATTATCCCATTTGCGAACAAATAGGTAAGGAAAAGAGCTTAAGTCCACAGCCGCATGTGCACATCATATGCGCACATCTGGATTTGACAGGGAACGCCCACATTTTAGGGTTGCTTCACCAGAGGGTTTATCTTGCGTGAGGGTATGTAAATTATGGAACTAATTGGACAAGAAAGTACACACAGCCAGAAAAGGTGCACTGGTGCACCTATTTTTGACTTAACAAACATGGGAGAATATGGACCTATGTGAGGGTGTTTATATTGGTGTCCACTAATCGTTTCCCATCTAACTTTATCAGCACAAAAAGATACCCCTCATCCCATATATTCAATAAACATGCAAAGGTTGTAGATGTATGAACCATCAATGGTGGCTTTTATTGAGTTATAGTGGGCGTCTTGTCTTGTCGGACATCAGGCTGATGGCTGTCGCCCAACAGGCACAGGTGCCGGATATGAGACAGCCACAGTCTTTTTGGCTCATCTCAGTAGCATCTTTGAGTCCACTGAGGGAGGTCCATTGGGTTCCTCTTTCTTGCTGCAGTTCTGCGGGACCGTTTTGTTTTCTTTCACCGGCTACTTAGCAACATGCAAACATGGAGAAAGAGAGCAAGATGTTCTTTATTTAGAGTATGAAAATCAGTAAAGGACATGATTACCTTCCCCAGCGACTATTTTCCAATAACATTACAGTTGCTTGACTTATATTATGACTCATACTACTTGTTCTACCTTTTTCATTCAACTTGGACTTCAAATTTGAGGCATGGGCCAAGGAAGAAACCATTCTTACTGAACGGCAAGACTTGACAAAATATTCCGAACATATGCTTTTGTTTTTGCTTATCTTTTCTCATAATTGTTTTTGGGCTTGTGTCATATTAAGGTTTGCACTGGAAAGATGAGATGAGCCTTGTGTCATATTGAGGTGTTTGTATGTTTTTGAATGAAAAGGAGCCCTGTGGAATGGTGAGGTTACAAGAAGGAGAGATGGAGACAGTTTAAGTACTTGGGATCCACTATTCAGAGCAAAGGTGAATGTGGAAGGTAGGACAGTAGTGGCATCATTCAGATTTCATTTTTTGGAGACAGTAGCAGCAACCAGAAGATGGCAAACAGATTGACGGTCTGAAGAATTTAAAATGCTGATATTCGCTTTGGCAGTGACAATGACAAAACAGCATCAGAAAAGAGCTCAGCATAGACTGAAGACGAAGTGAGAATGGTCTCAAAATGTTTTTTTACATGCAGGACAAGGACAGCAAATAAATCAATAGAAGGATGCTGGACATAGAGACACCAGGTTGGAAGCAAAGACGAAGCCCAAAGAACATCTTTATTTTGAAGCGGTAGTCTACCTGGATTTAGAGCAGAAGATGCAGAGGACATGGAGAAATAAAAGAGGATGAGTCGCTGCTGCAAACCCTGAAAAGGGTTATGCCTAAAGGGACAGAAAAAGTAAGGTCCTGTTAGTTTTTGACTGGTGCCCCAAAACACAAATCACACTTTGTTCTTAGCTAGTAAGAAAGTGACAGATGTTGTTCTTGCATAATATTCCAGCTCCCTGAGCAGCCTCCCCAGATACAACTTGTGAAAGTGGAGCTGTTAAAAAGTTTATCCACAGACACAGCTGGCTTCGAGAAAACAAAGAATGTTGCATCAAGACAGAAAATGACTATCCATCCATTCATCCATTTTCGTCTGCTTATACAAGGTCGGGCCGCGACAACAGTAACTTTAGCAGGGAAGCCCAGACTTCCCTCTTCAAAGCCGCTTCCTCCAGCTCTACCGAGGGGATCCCAAGCCGTTCCCAAGAAGCTAAGAGACATAGTCTCTCCAGCACGTCCTGGGGTCTCCCCCCACTGCGATATGCCCGAAACACCTCACCAGGGAGGTGATAAGCCTGAGCCACCTCATGTAGCTCCTCTCACTGTGGAGAAGCTGGGGCTGTACTCTTAGGCCCTCCCGAATGACCGAACATCTCACCCTATCTCTAAGGAAGAGACAGAATACCCTGGTGAGTAAACTCACTTTGGCCGCTTGTAATCAAACTCTTGTTCTTTCTGTCATGATCCACAGCTCATGACCATAGGTGAGGGTAGGAAGTTAGATCGACCGGTAATTCGATAGCCTTGCCTTTTGGTTTACCTCCTTTTCACCACAACAGACCGATACAAAGTCCGCATTACTGCTGATGATGCCCCGATCCGCCCGTCGATCTCAGGTTCCAGGCTTCCCTTGTGAAAAAGACCCCAAGATATTTGAACTCCTCCAATTGGGGAAGGATCTCATGCCCAGCCTGGAGAGTGCACTCCACCCTTTTCTGACTGAGGACCACTTTCTCAAATTTAGAGGTGCTGATTCTTACCCGAACGGCTTCATACTCAGCTGCGAAGTGCTCCAGTGAGAGTTGGAGATCAGGGCTTCATGAAGCCATCAGAACCACATCATTTGCAAAAAGTAGATATGCATTACTGAGGCCACCAAACCAGATCCCCTCTGTCCATTAAAGTTATGAACAGATTGGATGACAAAGGGTAGCATGGCGGAGTCCAACTCTCATCGAAAAAAAGTGCGACTTACTGCCGGCTATGCAGACCAAACTTTGACACAGGTTGTACAGGGACCGTCAGCTCATATCAGGGGGTTCGGTACCCCATACTCCCAAAGGACCCACCACAGATCTCCCCGAGGGACACGGTCGAACACCTTCTCCAAGTACACAAAACAGATGTAGATTGGATGAGTGAACTCCTATTCACACTCGACGACCCTTCTTAGGAGGAAGAACTGGTCCACTGTTTTATAGCTAGGACGAAAACCACATTGGTCTTCCCGAATCTGAGATGTCTACGCAATGTTGCAAAGACATGTCAATCAGGGCAACATCCAGAGCCTTTAGGAACTCCGAGTGAATCTCATCCATCCCTTTCCACCAAGGAGGTTTTTAAACCAGCTCGTTGACCTCAACCCTAGAGATAGAAGGGCCCACTTCAGAGACCCCAGACTCTGCTTCCTCATAGGAAGGCATGTCGGTGAAATTGAAGTCGTCTTTGAAGTAAATACTCGCACCACCCCAGGTCAAAGTCAGCATTGCCCCATTCCTATACACACAATGTTGAAGGTGCACTACCGAGATGACGGATGGTGTACCAGAATTTCCTCAAAGCCGTTCAGACGTTGTTCTCGATGGCCTCACCGAGCTCCTCCCAAGCCCGGGTTTTTGTCCAACCGACCACCAAATATATGTTACGCTTGGCCGGCCAGTACCCATCAGCTTCCTCAGGAGGTGCCAGTTTCCCAGGTGCCCGGGCAACGAAAACCTGAATCCCTTTCATAAGGGTCTTTTAGCCATTGTTTGTCTGGTCCTTCACCTCAGATCTGTTTGCTATGGGTGACCCTACCAGCGGCCTCAGACAACTTAGCTCTAAAGATCATTGGGACAGACAAACCCCCCTCCACTATGATAAAAGGAAGAAAACTGACTCCGTTCTCTGAAAAAGCCAAGTCACGGGGCTGCTGTGGTGCAGAAAATAATAGCCACATGATGAAGACAAAGATGGATGTACAAAGTGTGAATACATACGATGTTTGTAATTCAGATGCACTATTATTTTTGAAAAGCTAGTTTGATGGAAGCTGTCAGCGAAAGCCTGGAAAAATGAAAAGCGTACGTCAATGGGTAACGTATAACACTGACAGCAAAGCGAGAAAAGGAGTCAATCTTGTCTTGGAGGCATTTGAAGGCTCCCAGAATAAACACAGTGAAACATTATTTGTCATTATGCGTGGTCCGCAGCGGGAGAGTATGACAGCGAGACTGAAGAACAGAGACCAAGTCATGGTGCAGAGATGATTGCTTGCATGAATCATCACCTTTGAAGCATGCAGGCATCCTGTGTGTTTTTTTTTCTCCTCACTTCTGCAAATGCTTGAAAACAGCCTGTACATGCAAATGGATACACACACAAGCGCACACAAGTGCACAGGCATCAGTAGCAAGAAATGTTGAATATTAACTGTGTTAACAGATTAAAATTGCTCCCGTGCACATCCCGCAGCAATGCGCAGCTCAGGTATGATGCAACTCACAGTAGTCAAGGGAAGCGAAATGAGTGATGTGCAGTGTTTAATCAGTGCTTTACTTCTGTCTCTACATTAATGGTCCAAAGGATTGTGTTTTGTGACTGGTTTAACCATTTATTCTGTACTTATTAGTAATACTTATTCATTCAAAACATGTAATACCTGTGCTATGATCTTTTATCCTAAGCGGTACTCAACTGAAGGTTCCACTGTATTATTCTACAATCCCTTTGTACTGTATTTTGGGACACAGCACAGCAGTGCAAAGGCCCACATAAAATTGGTTCATCTGTTATTATTCTTGGGCTAAATGTATTTTCCTTTTTGACAGCTTTCCCATACTCAAATAAATTTGCAGGTGTGTTCTCTGAATAAAAATTGCAGGTGTGACGCCCAAAATTTTGATACTATCTCACTGGCAACTTTTACAATTCAGTTCCTCAGGCAAGGGTCATGGTCCTGCCGGTCCATCCCTGGCTGGGCGGGTCCCAGCACACCAGCGCTGATTAGGTGGCGCACACCAGCGCCTCATCCTCGTTGATTATTCCCTGTATTTATAGGACCCAGGTGACGACTGGTCTTGGCCAGATCGCCGCAACTCATGCCCCGTTCCTGCACTCCCATATTCTTGATCATCAACCCTGGTGTACCGATCTCCGCCTGTCCTCCGACCGACCCTGTAAGCTCAACGTCTTTGATACTCCTCCCTTCTCCGATCGATCTCCCGTGTACCGACCCCTGCCTGCCCGCGGACCTGCTCTCTACACCCGACGTCCTGATGACCGCTACCCCACTTGACTGTCTGCCTGATCCCTGAATTTGGATCAAATAAACACTTTTCCCAAACTACCTTTGCGTCTCGGGAGTCCTGCATTTGGGTCCTCCCTCCGTACCAATGGGCTGTGACAGCAAGTTTCACTTAATAATATGAAATGTGGTGTACATGTTTATCATGAGTAGAAATTAGAGTACAAAGTCTAAATCACCCATGCCCAAAAAGGTCAACGAAATCTGTCATTTTATCATTTTTTTGCTTTTGTTCTTATTTTGTTTTTTTGCAGACTATGACAGCAAAGTGTGATAACGCTGAAACACAAAAATTATAACTTGCCATATTATAGCGTGACCAAACCGCATTTGTGTACTATTCCTGCCCTGTAGAAATTAAAACAGTTGTGCCATCCTACTGGGAGAACTAGAAAATAAAAAAAGAAATCAGCTTCTGATTCTCAAGGGAGCCTTGAAACTCAGTATACTTTCATCGCATTGAGTTCTCCATCACACAAAATTCCTAACTTCTGTAGTGTTTTGAGAGACCGTTAATTGCTGCTCACTCAAATCAATGTGAAAATCACTCTTCTGGTGCACAGTGTTCCGTTCAAGTACCAGTGTTTTTCATTAATCAAATTCAGAAACCATTTGTGTGAACACACACTAAAATCAATGTTCAGCAATGACTTAAAAAAAAAAATAATTAAAAGGCACTGTGTAAACATTCCCGCCAGTGGTTCCTGGATTCTTGTGTGTCAGAATGACCAATAACAGTATCCTTTAATCCTGGGAAGTTGTGACGTTGCAGAGGTGCTCCGGGAAATGTTTTCCCATCTTTAATCAATGAGCCTGTACTTGTACATAATATCGTCCTAACCAATGGCCTCTCTCTTTCTCCCTTTCCTTTCTATCAGCCATGAAGTCAGACCGTAAGCGTCTTAAGGCGGAAAAGGCAGACCTGGTAAACCAGATGCAACAACTTTATTCCACACTGGAGAGCCGGGAGGAGCAGCTCCGTGATTTTATCCGCAATTACGACCAGCACAGAAAAGTACAACGAAATATGCACCAGTGTTTTTTTTTTTTATTATTATTGAATTTGTTAAGATGTCCACTGACTGGACATTTTTTGTCTTTGTGTACATTTTTTTTTTGCAGGGAGCAAATACAGTAAGACGAGCAATTACACACTTACTTTACAAAGAAGATGTGCTGCTTGTTGGGATGAGTTAGCTTTTTTTAACTTGTAGTTTCCTAAATTTAGAACTAAGTTAAAGCAGTGTTTGTCAACCTTTAAAAAGTCATATTTTAGCCATGTTTTTCTTCAAAACATAAAATAAAATCTTACGGGACAACACCAAAAAAATGTAACAAAAAAGTAGATGCAATGAAAATCATGCCTCAATTTTTCTTTTTTTCTGTATGATTGGCAACTGTTGGAATAAATTAATTGTACCTTCTGCCATCTAGTGGAAGAACACTTCAATTAATCAATCCATTAAACATTTGTAAGCACTTTTCATACATAAACTGAATCTTAGTCTTTTTACATGTATTAAATAAATCAATCCTGCCTGCCGCTACAAGTATTCAGACACGCACATACATACAAGTTACAAATACTACTGTAATGAACTTTAAATCCGAGGTTGAGTACAAGTAGGGAAACACAATCTCACTCCACCACACCTCCTGGTGCAGAGGGCTCCCTCTGAGGAAAACCAAAGGATATTAATCAAAACAAAAAATGTATGCACTAAAAATGATTTTAAAAACAACATCTATAAGAGATCATTTTTATTTTTATCACACTAAAAAGTAAGCATCCCTGTCTGAATGCTTTGACCACATTTCCATAGTACTGTATCTTGTAAGCAAAATGGTATTTCCCAACAAATTGCCCGCCTGGTTGTTTTGAAATATGTATGCACAAACATAAGGACTCTGGTTTTCCACTAGGAGAACGAGGATGCGGTGAAGGCTCTCGCCAAAGAGAAAGACATGTTGGAGAGAGAGAAGTGGGACCTCCGGCGGCAGACCAAGGAGGCAACCGAGCACACTGGAATGCTGCGCACACAGCTGGACCTCAAAGAAAACCGCATCAAGGAGCTGGAGGCTGAACTGGCCATGGTAAGAGGGCGGCTCCAGAAAGGAAGGGGCATGGAAAAATCAGGTGATCCTGAGCCAAATGTAAATTCAGGAGCTACGCACACTGCCGTACACTATGACATATTTGTGTCTTTCGCTATCAGTTCATGACTTCGGAGGCTACTTGCTGGTTCATGGAAGATGACATGTCGGTTGATGGCCAGTGGCAATTTTATCAATTCATGATCCTTCTTAAAGGAAGACTCTCCCCAAAATTAACCCTAACCCTATGTACAATAAAACCTCCAATGTGAAGTAATATTATTATTACATATATTTTGGACATTAATTGAAAAAAAAAATGAAAATAAAGAATATTTTTGAAATCCACGAAAAATCTGGATATGTGCCAGGTTTCACAGCCAGACCCGGAAGAAACATCCTTGACGCCGCCTTGAACATTCTCTGTTCTATGAACAATGGAGGGTCAGAACAAGAAGCACTGCAGGCATGGAAAACGCTGATTGGCTATCAATTTTCCAGCTGGGCTCATTGGAATGCCTGAGCAAGAGAGGAATTTCGATAATCCTTTTCCGATTTATAGATATTTCATGATGAAATCTGTCTAACTCTGGCATTAAAAGAAATACTGAACCCTCATCTACTAACTTTTAATTTGTTCTCCCATTCCTATAATTTTGGGGAGAGTCTTCCTTTAATCTCCTCTGGGACTGCAGCTCACGATTATTTGAATAATAGTTTAATCGGTGGATTTAAAAAAACATTAATTGATTAATTGAATTGAAAATGTTTTTGTTTCCATCCCTTTAGTCAAAAGCAGGAAAATTTTTGGAAGTATGCATTGTAGAAAAGTTGAACAAACAGGTTGCTTCGTCACACTAATATTGGACTTTTAATTATCATTTTGTGTCCTCTGCAACCCTGAGCATGCTGAGTGTAATTTAGCAGATAGCTAACCGTTCTTCACAAACAACTTTGCTTGCTTAAAGGTGTTTATTGGCAATCCAGTTGAAGTTTGAAATAAACAGATAACAAAAATAACTTCAGATATAGTCTGTGCATGCATATATTTAAGTACATCCTTTTACAAACAAAACCAAAAACTCATGTTGAATCGATACTTTCTTCTTGAACTCTCGTGTCATCTGCATGTGTGTACCACGTTGCCCCCGGGACGCCACGGCACACACACGAGGGACAGCACAGGGTGACTGGCATAATCGTCCTGCCACACAGTGAATCGATCATGAAATCCGTTGCCAACATTATTGACATTATTGATTTGTTTTTGCAGGCCTAATGCCCAATTTGACTGGATACTCACAAAAAAAAATTGATTCCAGCATTAGATCGCTTCATGAAACTAGATGCTCTCAACTTGTTTTTACAGACTGGCGGACTTAATTACTGTACATAGCAAAAAAATAGGTATTAATCATTTTTACAGCTATTGTTTTGAAGAGTGAATTAAATGCTGTGAAACATATAGTTGACATTGTCATTTATTTTTTTTTTACTATAAACTAGTTGACAGTGAATCAACAGCAGCTGTTTGCAGCCAATAACTGCAATCCATTTTTACTCAAATGCTTTGAGATGATTAACAATCAATTCTGCACAAATTCTGAGCAATAATGAAGCCGCTAATAACCTGTTCTGCCCATTCCTTTTGTTGATGCATTGACAAAGTTTTATGAAAAGTGTTTTTTTCGTTCTGTGTTATCAAGCTTACAAACAGACGTAAAAAGATTACCTCCATCACTGTAAAAAGAGTTCATCATCACTAAATCACGCAAATAATTTGAATGTCCAGTATGCCCACCCCCTCATGTCTCCACCCCCTCCCCCCTTCAGATCAGTAACTGTGTCAATCAAAGAATGGAGTTCCGGGTGTTTGAGCAGCTCGGGGACAGGGACTTCTCCCCGAGGGTTTTGTCGGTAAGATGGACCCCCGGCCTGTTCAGCTTTGACTTTAACCCCTCCCGTCCCTCCCTTGATCCTCGGAAAGCTCCCCTAATCACTGTTGTGGATGCGTGTTTGACTAATCCCCAGCTCACCTTAATTGAACCCGTTCATTTGACCAACAGTGATGCCAGGGATGCCCTGTGTGATTCATTGCAATGTGTAGAAAGAAGTAGTGTAACCACTAATGGGAGGTTGTGATTCATTTTTTTTATATATATATAAATAATTCATTTGTTTTGCATGTCCCCTGGTCATTGATGATTGTTTGACCAGGGTAATGAAGTAGTGATTGCAAGGGACCTGATTGTGACGGTATTGATTTGCAGCCTCTTGCCTTGCTTGGGAAAAGATTGAAAACAATACATTTAAGGCATATTTCAAGCTGCATAATTTTCACTTTCACACAGATACACTGACAGAAACAATACAAAAAGGCTCCAACATTTAACTGTCGTTATTTTAAAAGGAAGCAAATGGAAAATGGATTTAAATAAAAATGGAAATGGATATATGGCATCTGAGCACTAACCACTTTGTAACAGTACGTAAGGGGAAAAATATAATGGTCTTTTGTACTGCTTATATCTCGTGCTTTTCCCGGAGTCCAGTTGCAACATAAATGTTCTAAAAGTACAGACATTACACATCATTTGCGATCCATGAAGAAACTTCCCAAGTAAAATACATTTCAAGGCATCCAGCAGACGCAGAAACGTAAATCAACATTTTTTTTCTCCTGGCCACGTCACTTTTTACTCGGCAGTTCGCAGGCCTCGATGGTAAGTACCCCGTCGGCCAATGGGGAAAAAATTGACATAGGCCAGCCACGTCCACTAAACTGAATGACTAACTGGACAACAAGTTAGCATGAACTGTAACTTTGACACACATTCATTAACATTTATTAAAAAAAAATACTACAAGGAGCCCTTGCCTATTTTTTTCCCTGTGGAAACTGTTGCATGTTTTTGTGTTTTTTCTGTAATGCCCCAGTGGGATACAAGGTGACGCAAAAGCCTAATAGGAAAGAAGTAACTGGTGTCAAGGAAGAATGTTGAAATGAAGTGTCTCCACTTAGAAACTAAGAACTTTGAATGAAAGATGTTCAGCTTAGCTAAACAGAAATAATGGCCAGTCTTTTCCACGTGTATATTTTTTCGTTCTTCTGAGGGCCAATCAAAAAGCTCAAGTTAACAAATGACGGATTTCTCAACATTGCTTGACGATCACTCATTTTCACCATTGCAAAAGCGACATGTGTCGCCATCCACACACTTAAGGAGCATTTTTTTCAAAATCAAATCATCTGTAAATCATGTAATGTTTAAAGATGCATTTTAAATGATGATAGTGTTTTGGGGTCATGGGTTGTGGTATGGAATATGCTTTAAACTACTCATACAGAAAATCACCAATTCACATTTTATAGCCCAATAGCCTACACTGGGATTGCGGTGCAAATTTCAGATTTATTTCCAGTACACTTTTAAATAACTAAAGTGGCGACTTGAACAGAGCCAAATCTTCATTGCTGCTGTGGAAACTATACAAATGGTCAGTAACCTAAATTTGTGTGTTTTCACCTGTCTCAAGGCCAAACAGTCACTCGCAACCCTGACCAAGGATGTTCCGAAACGTCACTCACTGGCGATGCCAACAGAAACGTTTGTCAACGGCAACAACCAGGAATGGGTTATGCAGGCTGACCTTCCCCTCACTGCCGCCATCAGACAGAGTCAGCAGACCCTCTATGTGCATACGGGCCATCCCACCGACAGACAAGGTAGAGGTAGCGTCAGTAACCGGCTGCATGCACCCATTTACACCATGTGCACTTGTGAGCATGCTATTACCCATCATTCCTTGTGCTTTTTGGATGAAGCAGTGGGCTAACTTATGTACTATACCTTGCACCATGCAGTCGTGCACCGTCCCACCTTAAGAGGAAGGCTTTATCTGCTTACAGGACATTTCTGGAGGTAGACCTCCATTGACATCCAATGGTGTTTTCAATTGTGATTGTAGTTTGCTGCTGTGGACCAATGTGAGGTGTGCACCGATGCAAATTACAATTATAGTACATCAGTGTAGCAGTTGAAGTGATTAGTCAACTACTCGACAAATCAACTACAACCCTCTTCATTAATGTTTAATGCTTGAAGTCAACAAATTGCTAATCCCATGTTTTTGGCATCTCATATTCTAATCGGGAAATTTACAATTCCTGTCTGCTGATGTCGCCTGAATACAACTCTCTGTGGAGCAGCAAAATGTCAGCCCAACTGCACATAGTACAAAAATATAAGTGGCTAGTGGAATAGCATAACGGTCAACCTCAATAAAGGTGGTTATTCTGGTCATCGCTAGTCATAGAATATTCATACTGGCGTGGCAACGCACTCACTGCAAGGAACGAGAGCCGCGGCCATAAGTAAAACTCCATCTTTATCTCCTAAATGTGATGTGGGTCAGGGTTAATCCTATCCCAGACATTAGTGCTGTAAGCACAAGTCATTAGAAACTGTGAAGGAGAAAAATGCTACATTTTTTGGAAGATGCCTGTGATGTTCTTTATATTATGAAAGAAGATGAGACTGGACAGTTTGTTGAAGAGAAACATGAGCAGGACCCCTACTAATTACAACAACTACAATTAGCATAATGTGTGTTATTGTTTTTTTTTTTTTTTTTTTTTAACGTAATGGCTGCCACTTGAAATATGTCTTTATATGAAATGGGTCTGTGGCACAAAAAAAGGTTGGGGACTGCAGTACTGTGGTTAAAAATAAATAAATATATATATATATATATATATATATATATATATTTATAATATATAATTTGTTGACTTCCCTCAACTCGATATTCATTACATCATAGTGGACTACAAAAAAACTTTAGATGTTCAATCCTTACTGTGTTGGTGTTGTGTTGTGTTGTGTTCTGTGCTGGACAAATTGGTAAATTAAAAAAAAAAAAAAAAATATATATATATATATATATATATATATATATATATATATATATATATATTTATAATATATAATTTGTTGACTTCCCTCAACTCGATATTCATTACATCATAGTGGACTACAAAAAAACTTTAGATGTTCAATCCCAACTGTGTTGGTGTTGTGTTGTGTTGTGTTCTGTGCTGGACAAATTGGTAAATTAAAAAAAAAAAAGATAAGCACACACAAAAACTAAGTAAACGGACAAGCAGGGAAAAAAAAGAAAATTGTGTAAAATCCCAGTTAGTGTGACAATCTCACTGGTACACAGTCATTCACTGTTGCTTGGCAACTACATGTAATTTCAGGCTTTTGATTTCGGATTATGTCTGAGTAGGACTGTAAAGAATGTCACAAGAATCCCATTTTGCCACTTTGTTACATTCAGTGCCAAAGCCCACCTGTAAGTCCCCTCCCCTCACACTGTCATCCTATATAGTGGCTGCTGTGCGGGTGAGCCCGTGCCACTCGCGTCAGCCCTCCATCATCTCTGACGCCTCGGCCGTGGAGGGAGACAGGTCTTCTACACCTAGTGATATCAACTCTCCACGTCATCGGACTCACTCTCTCTGCAATGTAAGAGATGCCCGCTAACGCCGCAAATCCGAACACTGCCCCTTCCCTGAGTGGTCACGCAAGAACGCCCCCCCCCCTCCACACACACACACACTGAATCTCCAATCTTTCATAAACTTTATTTCCAAATGCTATATTGTTTTTTATACGTATAGTGCGGATTCAGTTTTGCGGGATAAACATTACGTGCTCCAAACTCATCCGTACTGCAAGCAATGGTGCCTTGCGTTGGTGGATCTTCTAAATTAAATTTGCATTTTGTGCTTTCAGTCGCACTTTATTAGAATTTTTTTTAGACGTTAAATGTACGTTTTCCATCATCGAAGGTTGGGTGGTCTGTGAATTTTTTTTTTTATAACTTATTTGTTTGGTGATTTGCCAGGAGATGTTTTCGGGTATAAAACTTGTGCCTTTGCTCCAGAAAGGTTAAGAAACGCTATATTAGAGATATACTGCTGCCCCCAATGCATGCAGGGCAGGTGTCGCATCAAAGTGAGTCAAGCTGTTGTGCTTGGTGGAAGCGGGCTTTTCGCTGCGTTTGTACGTACTCGCCTGGCAGCATGATGAGTCAGTCACCTCACATCTTGTGCTGTGGTATTTATCAGAAGAATACCCCCCCCCCCCTTCTTCAACCTTCCTTTTGATTGTACTTCAGTCTCTAGAAGATCTGGAGGTGGCGAAGTGTAAGAAGAAGAAGGAGAAGATGGGTCTGGGCTCTTTGTCGCGAGTCTTTGCCCGAGGAAAGCAGCGCAAGTCTCTGGACCCGGGTCTGTTTGATGGTACTGCAACACCCGATTATTACATAGAGGAGGACGCAGACTGGTAAAAGCCACACAGAGATCCTCTGAGAAAATGGTCAGAGGACGGCGTTGTGTTTATGTGTGCGTGACCGAGAGCATGTATGAAGTTGTGTGTGTGTGACCTAGCACATTGCACCTGTATTCATGTACATCCCTGTAAATAGAGCGCGACAACATGGTGGACCTCATTTTCAATTCTCTATTTTGATTTTCACTCAACTGCAAACTTAAAGGACTGCTGTACGTGAAAATAACGACAGTTGAGGTGCACTTTGCGTGTGTGTAAATGTCTCCTTGTCCTGAATGGCTTTTCTCATTTTTGATATGTAACCTTAACTATCTTTTAACTCTCCCTCATTTACTGTCTTGCTTGGTTCATCCCCCCTGTCATGATGAGGACAGTTTTCCTGTGGGCGACATGCAGCTCAAATCCATCCCATTCTCTATACAGTTAAAAAAAAAATGCATAAGCACCTCTTTTAGCGGAATGAATCCACCATTCAGGGTACTATGTTGCCTAGCAACACGAGGCCCAGCAGGAATCGTGGGAAATGTGATTTCTATCTGTTCAGATAGAAGTGCTTGTACGTGCCGTATTGTGCTATGCATGCACATACTGGAGCTCCTGTCCCACAACGCATGCGTCTCTGGTTCCACTGTCCGTAAGATGAATTAACAATTGTCTCCTTCAAGAAAAGAGAGGTCAGTTACTCCCGCTACACTCTTGACTCCAATGGATGGATCAGTGAGAATGATTGACAGCTCCCTTTTGACCCATCAGTGAGCGTCATTTTCTGAACTCCGCCCATGCTGTCCACAGCCGCGATCTTTTACCCACAAACAAAGAGACTGCCTAGTTACTTTTAGCCTCTGAATTGCGAGTGTATAGTCCTGCTTATATTCGATTCTGAAATATGGTGCCTCGATGTGGCTGGGAAGCATGTAATGGAGACGAGCGCTATCCAGAGAAATTACAGGGAGGATATCTGGTGCACTTTCCCACCCCATAGCGTAATTTAGATAAATGCAAACGGTGGATTAAGGCTTGTGGCCGAGCTGACGACCAGCTGAACGTATCGAAGATAAATCAGCACAAAGCCGTCGGTCCCAAGGTAAATTAATCAATTAGTCCGTGTAACACCTGTAGAGGAAGGAGGAACCTCTACCTGAGCCGGGCAAAACTCAAAGCTTCCAGCTGCTCCTCAGCTCTGCTCTCAAGCACATCAAACACATCACGTGAATACAAATATTTTGGGCCTACATTTAAGTGTACAGTACGTACAGTGAAGAAAATAAGTACAGTGGTGCCTTAGTTCTTGAACACAATCCATTCCAGAAGGCTGGTTAAAAACCAAAATGTTCAAAAACCGAAGCACGCTTTCCCATTACAAGGAATGTAAAATGAAATAATGTGTTCCAAGCCAAAAAATAGTTTGTGATTTTTTTTCTTAGCTTTTCCTTATAATGAACTGCATAGTAGAAATACATGTATAGTTTAAATACTTTATCTAATTAAATAATTTAAGAAATATATTTATTTTTTTCTTAAAATGTATGCTTTAGCCTAGTAGAGTATGCTCAGCTGGGAGTGCATTGCCGTATCTGTAGCGACTCGGTCCCCTGCCTTGTAAACCTTTTTTTTATGAACAAAAGTGGAGAATACTTTAAACAAGCAATGGTGGGGGTCGGGGGGGGGGGTGATGTCCGGTTCATGGAACAAAAGAAAAAAGCAATGCAAAACAACAGTTTCAGATGTCTTCAGTGGGGGTGACTCGCCCCTTTTTTCACAAAGAGCGAATCTGTCGTTTTTTTTTCTTTCTCATAACAACATCATTAACATTTTGCAGTGCTCTGCAGCATTGAGCTTTATTCGGGTGATTAAGTTCTAGAAAATTCTGGATGTCGTTCCATTTAGTGCAGATAGCTTTAATATCAGCACTTGAGACATCCTTCCTGCCTTCAGCCTCATCTGACAACATCTCCTCCATTCCTTGCCAACAGTATCCCCAGCTAAGTGCTGCTCGTTCACGAAAATAAGAAGCAACTTTTCGACTTCCTCCAAGATCTGTAGCCTTTGCTTGGTCAAGACGGTTGTTCCATTAGCAACATCACTTGCTTTGAGGCCATCCTTGAGTTTCAGAATGGTGCTGATCGTTGATTTCGCCATGCCATACTTATTCAATGACTCAGAAACACGCGCAGCAAATTTCTGCTCGACTATCAAATCCTTCTTGAAGTTGACAGTTTTACGCACCACTTTCCTTTTTTCAGCACCAGCAGTTCCACTTTCCTTCTTTGAAACCATGATCGGGGGTTAATGTTGCTCAATTTGAAGAAAAAAAAAAAAGGCACTACAGTACTAGGAAACATCCGCGAGCAGAGGAGTGTGTGAGTCAAGCGCGCGGTCATGCTTGTTACATGTTTTTTGTTTTTTTCAGGGGTGCATTCGAAAGCATAATAACAAATCGTCGTGGATCAGCTGGTCGGGGTTTTCAAATACCGATTTTCATTCGAAAACCAAAGTACAAAAATCGAATTTTTTGTTCAAAAACCTATTTGTACGAAAACCAGGATGTTCGAAAACCAAGGTACCATTGTAATTGAACACCCTGCTATATTGCAAGTTCTCCCACTTAGAAATCATGGAGGGGTCTGAAATTTTCATTGTCGGTTCATGTCCACTATGAGAGAGATCATCTAAAAAGAAAAATCCAGAAATCACAATGTCTGATTTTTTTTTTTTTTTTTTTTTTAAAGGATTTATTTGTGTGATATAGCTTCAAATACGTATTTGAACACCTGAGAAAACCAATGTTAATATTTGTTACAGTAGCCTTTTTTTGCAATTACAGAGGTCAGAACATTTTCTGTAGTTGTTCACCAGGTTTGGACAAACTGCAGGAGGGATTTTGGCCCACTCCTCCACACAGATCTTCTCTAAATACGGAGTTTCAGGTCCCTCCAAAGATTTTCTACTGGGTTTAGGTCTGGAGACTGGCTAGGCCACCCCAGAACCTTGATATGCTTCTTGCAGAGTCACTCCTTGGTTTTCCTGGCTGTGTGCTTCGGGTCATTGTCATGTTGAAAGACCCAGCCATGACCCATATTCAGTGCTCTGACTGAGGGAAAGAGGTTGTTCCCCAAAATCTCACAATACATGGCCGTGGTCATCCTCTCCTTAATACAATGCAGTCGTCCTGTCTTATATGCAGAAAAACACCCCCAAAGCATGATGGTACCACCCCCATGCTTCACAGTAGGGATGGTCTTCTTGGGATGGAACTCATCATTCGTCTTACACCAAACATGGTTAGTGGAATTATGACCAAAAAGTTCCATTTTGGTCTCATCTGACCACAAAGCTTTCTCCCATGACTCCTCTTTATCATCCAAATGGTCATCGGTAAACTTAAGATGGGCCTTGAGATGTTCTGGTTTAAGCATGGGAACCTTCCGTGCCATGCATAATTTCAAACCAACACGTCTTAGTTTATTACCAACAGTCCCCTTGGAAAGGGTGGTCCCAGATCTGTAAAGGTCATTGACCAAGTCCTGGCTGATTCTTCACCTTTCTAAGGATCATTGAGACCCCACAAGGAGATATCTTGCATGGGGCTTCACTCCGATTGAGATTGAGCGTCATGTTTAGCTTCTTCCATTTTCTAATGATTGCTCCAACAATGGACCTTTTTTCACCAAGTTGCTTGGCAATTTCTCTGTAGCCCTTTCCAGCAATGTAGAGTTGTACAATTTTGTCTCCGGTGTCTTTGGACAGCTCTTTGGTCTTGGCCATGTTACAAGTTTGAGTCTTACTTATTGTATTGGGTGGACAGGTGTCTTCATACAGCTAACGACCTCATACAGATGCGTCTGATACAGGATAATGCATGTAGTGAAGGTGGACTTTTAAAGGCAGACTAACAGGTCTTTGAGGGTTAGAATTCTAGCTGATAGACAGGTGTTGAAATACTTATTTGAAGCTGTAAAATTAAAAAAAATCATACATTGTGATTTCTGGATTTTTCTTTTTAGATTATTTCTCACAGTGGACAAGCACCTACGATGAAAATTTCAGACCCCTCCAAGATTTCTAAGTGGGAGAACCTGAAATATAGCAGAGAGTTCAAATATTTATTTTCTTCACTGTACATTCAGACCGATAGAGGACACGCATGGTGCCATAATTTATGTAAATTAATTATCCACTATGAACATAGGTATTTTGAATCGACATGTTTATGTCGCGTAAAAATGCAAACTTACCCTGCATCGCATTAACAATAGGCATCAGAAATGTCCAACATTAGTTTATGAGGTGGTTGATTGTTTCGCATTGACGGCCAACACACTGCAGAAACGTTTACTGGCGTTCCCGTTTGGGAAACCTTGACATTATGAATATATTCCTGTTGAAAGTATTTCAGGCCTTTGTGTACACTCTTTGTCAGTATTTCTGATACCATGGGCAGAAAGGATACAGAAATTTTAGCGGGAATTCGCTCTAATGAATCGCTCATAACATTCTTCGGCCGCACTTTGTCCGCCAATTTGATCTCTAGCTTGGGGTGCATAGCAACAGTATCTAATTAGGCGTGGCTGAGGCGCCCTGCGTGGATCTATCCATTGTCAAATGGTGAGGAACGTCATCCATTCTTTACCAAATTAGACATGCATAGTGACTAAGAAATTAGTAGAAAGCAAAGGAAAAAATGAAGAATGAGCACCAAAATATTGTTGTGCATGCACTAATACACTCCTGCTGAAAATGTTATACATTTCTACATAGAGTGGAACATTTTTCTTCGTACGTCCTAATTTCAGTTTTAGATTTTCACCAAAATTTTGTTCCAGTTTTCATATGGTAAAAAATAGTTCATACCAAACTTATTCCACCTGCCCACATGACCCTCGATTCACTTCCCCGAATCGAGCCCCCGCACAAAGCATCCAATGCGCATGCATCACTTTGATTGTTCTCCTTAGTGAGCATCACCCTTCACATTATTAGGAAATATTTCTCCGTATTTATTCATTGTGGCTGTTGAATTGGCCAATATGAGGTCAACGAAATTTCTTCGTGCCAGACGACAAGGACCGACAATTCAATGAATAACTCAGCGAAAAACGACTGGTGTATTAGCCTTCCAAACAATACCCTCAATCCATTTAATTAGTCGTTTATATTTATTTCACATTCTTAGACGTTAAACAATAGCTGTCTATAATGTGTATTTTTTTCTTCATATTTCTGGGTGTATGGAACGGATTATTTGATTGACATTGTTTCCAATGGAAAATATTCTTTCAGTTTTTGTATAAATCGATTTCTGTTAAACTTTTTGGAACTGTTTAATCTTAAAAACAGAGCAGGTATCTCAGCAGACTGGGCACGAGGCAGGGTACACCCTGAACAGGTAACCAGCCAATCGCAGAGCACATACAGATAAACAATAATTCACACTCATATTCACACTTACGGGCAATTCAGAGTCATAGATTAGCCTTCCCTGCATGTTTTGGGGATGTGGGAGAAAACCGGAGTGCCCGAAGAAAACCCATGCAGGCACAGGGAGAACATGCAAACTAGGGATCGCAAATGGTTACAATCAATCGGTTATAACCGGTTTTCGATTATTTAAAACTGAAACCGTAATCGGACTTTTGAAATCGGTTACAATTTCCAATAATTTCTTCCAGTTCTGGTATTCCACATTGCGTTATTTTTTTCAATATGATTTCCACTTTTTTCAAGAATGTTAACATTTAAACATTTTTACAAAAAAAATAACGAAAATTTAACTTACACGAGTGCCTTGTTGAAAGCCACATTCAACAAGCTTGTTTGTCAATATTGTATACAAACTACCGCGGAGTAAATTAACGATCGATGGTGTAGCGCCGGAGAAAAGGAGTCGGAGGCGGAGTGTCGGACACAGGAACAAAACTTGTTTTATTGGCAGACATCAAAACACTACTCTCATAACGGCGGGAACTCTGTGAACTCGTCACTCCGGAAGAACAACAACAACAAAAACAGTCCGTGCGGAACCCCGCACCCCAACTCGAGGTCCCGCGGGTGAATTATGTAAACACCACAATGGTACCGATTTTAAAACTGGTTAATCGTTTTTTTGCTACAGGTGTTCGGTTAAAACCGATTATGAAAGTAAGCGTTTTTTTCCGATCCCTAATGCAAACTGTACACAGGCGAGGATGGCTCTGAAACCAGTTGCTCAAAGCTGTGAGGCAGATGTTCTAACCAGTTGTCTAGATTGCTGCATTGTATATTAAAGAATAATGAAGCTAAATAAAGAAAGAACACGGTATCAAATGTCCTAATTAATTACAGTAATTAACACTCTTCCACATTTTTGTACTTTTTTTTTTCTTCTAACACTGCAGCAAGCAATTATTTGGACGTGGGTATTGAAACACACACTCCCACGGGAAAAAAAAGCAATTAAAGTTGTGCCAAAGGATAATAATGGCATTTGTTCAAGTGAAAGACAATGACAGTGGTCCGATAATTTGCGTGCTTTTGTGGGTTTGAGCTGGAGTCTGCACTGCCTTGTCCCCAGGAAATCTCTTGTCTTAATCTAATCTCACTTTCCCCTGCAACACTACCGACTGCACACATTACTGAGTGAGTACGTGGACCAGTGGGAGCGTTCAACACAAAGCTTACTCTGTGAAATTTAAGCTTTAGAAGCAATTACATATTGGATTGTACGTATAAGCAGTCCTACATATTTCACGAAATAGTACGGCGTTGGTTTTGTTCTCTTGCCAACTTTCAGAAGAATCAAAGAGGTCATATTAAAGTTTTTGAGCCTGTCTTTTTTTTTTGTTGTTGTTGTGTTTTGTTTTTGCTCAGATGTTTTTTGTAAATGGTACAACAAAACAAAAAAAAGAAGACTTATTGAAACATTTTATTTCAAAATGTCAGCGGTCCAGCAGGGAGTGGACTTGAGTCGTGAAGTCCTGAGATATGTACATGTACAGTATCATTTTAAAATGCATGGTTAAAGTAAAGAAAATGAATCACAGGGAAGAAGTAAAATCAAAATAAAATGAGATTATTTTATAATAAAAATAACATGTTGAATTTTCATGTGGCTGTCCTCTCTTTCCCTGTGTCTTAATGTGTGTGTGTTCATTTGTTCCGGCTCGCTCTAATCTTGTGTGCCTTTTGTGTGCATGTGTACAAGGATGCTTTCAAATGGCCTCCTTTCCTCTCCTTCCAAACGTGAGCGCACGTTTTTGCCGTTCTGCTTTCTGGCCTTGCAATCGGAGATGACATTGAGAGGGAAAGGACACCATGCTGGAAACACGTGACGTACTGTAACTCCTTTGCACTAACACAGTGGTTCTCAACTCCCGTCACCCTGGGACCTGCATTTTCTTATTTTCACGAAGTCATGACCTGCTTTTGTACAAGTCAAGAGCAACAAAGAAAACGTACATATGAAAAATAATGACTCGAAAAAAGTTTGATACATTGGGCTTCTGTTTAAAATTTCAAGCATTAACAATAACCTTTGCAGCTGAACTTAATTTGACATTGTCTAAACTTTTGAATGCATTTCTAACTTTTTCATGTTCCATTCTTTTGGCGCATCTTGCTATCCAAGGCCAGAAAAATAGCCACATGGAAAAAAAAATGCTTGAGCCATCGCCTAGTAAATTTCTTTCCTTTCAATTACAATTGGTATTTTAATACCTCCTCGTCATGCTGTTCCCATTTTTACATCAAGGAGATCAAGATGGAAAAAGGCCGGTGATCTTACAAAGTCATCACGTTATCAGCAGGTTGAAAAGTCACAGAAAAGCATCGACCTAAACGGCCTTGGAAATGCATTGGTTCATTCATGCTTTTCAGGACATGTTGTTCAGCTCCTTGGAGGAGAGCAGCAAGTTGTGCTGAAAATAGAGTGGGTGAAACATTCAACAGTTAAGACGTGCAACCAAAGGTTTAGAGAAGGTCAAATTAAGTTCACCTGCATTGAGGTTCATCCAGAATTTTCACCTTAAACTTTTTGTCTTGGGATTACTTTTCCATCATGTTTTAGGGTAGTATTATTATTATTTTAAATCATACAAACATTACTAAACGATTGCATAAAATTCTGAGGATGGACATGACCTCTACGGAATGTTTCGTGTGGGGGATTAGTTACCTAAAGAAAAGCAAGCCTGGGATGCCTAGCAAATATTTCATTGCTAGGCATCCTCGGTTTACAATGGAGTTCTGCTCTTATGGCAGCGCCCTAACCCAAATTCAGAATGCTAAGTCATTCTCTGAAATGTAGTAAATGATAAATACGGTGGTCCCTTGTGTGTACCTACTTTTGGCAGATTTCTACAAACACCACTGCGCAAAGTATTTGCTCACCGTTCGTCACCTCGAATTCGAAACCGTGCATGTTGGCACTGTCACGAACAGTGGACCCCCTGTAATTTTTTAAATTTCCTGTCCACGACCCACTAATGGTTTCCTTGACCCATTTTTGGGTCCCGACCCACGAGCTCAAAAACAATCCTCTAAACCCTGAAAGGGAGCTTTGAATTTTTCCACACATTATAGTGTCACATTCACTTCGTGTACAATTGTAGGGTGCCCAGTGGGATAGTGTTGTCGTCTAAGATCTTCCAGGTTTCCACTCACCACAGATTCTTCCATAGTGATTGGATAAATGGAATGCAACTAACCCTAACTAAAGCTGTAACACTTTTTTGAGGGTGCGTGTAGGTGACAGCAGAGTGCAACAATACTTGTCGGGATGTACAGTGCATCTGAAAAGTATGCATTACCCTTCGGTTTGTCCACCTTGAAGATGTTACAGTCTTGTTCCAAAATCCATAAAATTCAGGTTTTTTTTTCTCAGAATTTTACAAACATCATGACGATGTGAAAAATATTTTGCTTGAAGAACATTGAAACTTCAAAGTCACGATTAGGCAGAGAAACTGAGACCTTAACCATTTTAGGTGTGTCATATTTACCAAATGAACGGGGTTCTTGTTTTACTGTACTTGTGCGAAATGTGGCCATGTTGGGTCCTGATGATGACCAGGCCACTATTTTGAATTCATCTGGAAATGTCCGCTTTATATAATTGGAATTATGTACATTTGTGCACAAGCTTATTGACGTTACTTCCTGATGTTTCAATATTGGTTTGGTTAATAGCATCTCTTAGCATAATGACAGTACATGCATTACATAATGATGGATGCTGATCTATGTGAGTCAGTTAAGATTAATTTTCACCCTTTCCAACAGCATTTTATGTGTAACTTTCTTTAGGAATCAAACTGACAATGCTTTATAGGTAGACGGGCGGCAAGCATTTTTATTTATTTATTTATCTTTTTATTTAATTGTTTGTTTGTTTATTTATTTATTTATAATTTTTAAGAAATGCCCTAGAGATAAGAACTTTGCAGTGGCGAGCACATGACTCATGGTGAGGCGGTTTTACTTTGTCTGTTGGACAATTTATTGGCTCCACATTGCCACCTTCTGGCTAAAGCTGTTTGAAACTCAAAATGAAGACAATCCTCCTTGCAGTGGTAGTTTAACTTCTTGTAAGGCAAGGTAAAGAGTGCGTTTGAACAAGAAGTGGAATGACAAAAAAGCACTGCAATAATTCCGGGTTCAAAAATGTTAATTTGCCAGTGTTCAAACTAGAGCTGAGATATATATGGAAATTATTAATAAATCCTGTACTGTAAGGAAAACGTCGCAAATTCCAAATAAATTCTATTTGGAAGATTTAAGTTCAGTAAAACAATAAAAACATATTCAACAATTATTTCTCACGTACAATTGTTAATTAGTTTAAGCTTATTGCTAAAATCATCCTTGCCATAATGTAGTATTTTATTAATATTACAATATGAATATTATTATTATTACTAGTTAGTTGACAATCATTACAGCAATTAAGTTCCCAGCTACTGCTGATTGGTTGTAATTAAATTGCTCATTAGTAATATTTAAATTTAGAGTAATTTGTTAAAATTAAGTTTTACACAACTACTTTTCATCAGGGATGCATGGTAGCTAAAAGTGTTGGTCTCACAGTTCTGAGGTCCTGGGTTCAATCCCAGACCCACCTGTGTGGAGTTTGGGTGTTCTCCCCGTACCTGTGTGGGTTTCCTCCGGGCACTCCGGCTTCCTCCCACATTCCAAAAACATGGCAACATTAATTGGACACTCTAAATAACCCTTAGGTGTGATTGTGAGTGCGGCTGTTTGTCTCGATGTGCCCTGCGATTGGCTGGCAATCAGTTCAGGGTGTACCCCAACTCCTGCCTGTTGACAGCTGGGATAGGCTCCAGCATGCCCCGCAACCCTCGTGAGGAAAATGGATGGATGGATGCTTTTCATCATTTTTTACATTGATTTAATTAAATAATTGATCAGTTAATCTTATGAAAAAAAATTAAAAATGAAGGAATAAACACAAATAATGTAGTTTACCTGTCTATTACAAAAAAAAAATGTAGTGTGGCTCTTAAGAACAAATGTTTGCCCACCCCTGCTGTAAATCAACCTTGTGTGATGTCAATGGTAGCTAGGCCCACAATGCCACCTATGCCGTCACTCACACTGCCAACCAAAACACCCACATCTCCATGCCCCATCCCCCCTACTCTCCCTCCCCTCATTCACCCCCTCACCCAGACTCTGACAGCCTCGGTAGCCCCACCCGCCTCAGTCTCAGCTTGCCGGACGGCCCCGAGGAGCAGCTGGACCGCCTGCAGCTGGTGGAGCTGGCCAAGACCACGTCCATGTCCCAGTGGAGGGCGGGCACCGTGCAGGCCTGGCTAGAGGTTGTCATGGCGATGCCCATGTACATGCGCAGTTGCTCGGAGAACGTCAAGAGTGGCAAGGTAAGGTATACATGGAGCCCTTGCTATTCATGGGGGCAGTAGCAACAGAGTCCTGAAAGAATAGCAACAATTCAGAATTGAGGCCCTCACCCCTAAAACATTGCCCACAGATGCCACAGGTTGGGAACCAAGCACCACATGAAACCCCTCAAATCACTTTAGTGTCTTTTGTCAGCAGATTACACTAAAAAACAGTGACGAGGGGAGTTTCTCAGCAAATAATCTAGGATTGGTTCCAAAAAAAAAAAAAAGAAATCTTAATACTGTATAGTCAAATGCACAAATGCTGAACCACAAATATGTGGTTGATATGTAAACCAATGAATTGCTGTAAACAAAAATTAAAGTGGGTACCTTTGCATGGCAACCACAGCAGCAAATAAAACAAACCACATCTTAGCCTCGGGACAATTAAAAGAACTAATATAATTGTGATGTATTACATGAATCTGACATCTCAGCATGCAGATACAGTGGAAGCACATACCACGGGTCAAATGTTTCCAACATAATGATTAATCACTGACGTTACAACGTAAAAAATGTTACCATGCTGCAGGTGGCGTATCCAATGAGCACTGTTGGGTTGATGTGTTTGTATCTTAGGTATTATTGGGCCTAACGGATGAAGATCTGGAGCTTGGTTTGGGCGTGACCAGTTTCATGCACCGTCGTAAACTGCGTCTGGCCATTGAAGACTACAGGGAGGCTGAGGATGGAAGAGGGTAAGAACGGCCTGTCAAACTTTGTATTGAGTTACATGGCAGTGGGAGCATTACATCTGCTGGTCCGTTTTGGTATTGGTCCAACCGATTACACAACATTTATAAATACCACAACAATGTTGTCTTAATAAATATAAATCAGTTTACCCTATTAAAACAGATGCAGCCATCCTTGTTTAATACTTTTGTCCAGTTGGGGGGGGATCACAGGGACTATGGGCAACTGGCGGATTCCACCCTCAACTGGTTGTCAGTCAGTCACATGACACATATTGAAACAGGCAACTATTCACAATCACATTCACAGCAGCCCTGAGGTCAAATGAATCCACACTGTCGTTATTTTGGATTCTGTTCAATCGAGTTTGATGGTTAAGTTCAATATACGTACTCTGTGCCTTTCCCGCCTATTGCAAGTATGGCCATCTATTTGCGTGCACTGTATTCACAATATAAATGTGTATGTCTGACCATTCACAAGCATGGGTGGGTCTAAGTCTTAAACCTCTTGGACTCTAAGAGGTACTGTAAAACATCGTCTGAGGTGACTGATGCATATCATGCCCCTGTGCAGATTGTCCAAGGCTGCAGACATGGACCACCACTGGGTTGCCAAGGCCTGGCTCAGCGACATAGGCTTGCCTCAGTACTCACAGGCATTTCACACCCACTTGGTGGACGGACGTATGCTCCACTCCCTCACCCGTCGTGACCTTGAACGTCACCTCAACATCTCTAAAAAGTTCCACCAGGTCAGCTTGCTGCTGGGCATCGAGCTGCTGCACCTGCTTAAATTTGACAAGGACGTAAGTGGCAACACACACACACACAGTATAACCTGACCTTTAAAAGTAGGAGAATCTCTCACTTGAGTGAAAAGTGCTTGTTGAAATGCTCATCAGGCACTCCAGGCGCGCCGGATACAGTGTGAGCACCAAAATACGGATCCTTTGCTTTGGACCTCTCACCGTGTCATTAAATGGCTTAAAGAGATTGACCTCAAGGTGAGGATAGAGAGAGTAAACACAAACATATTAAAATATTACACATAGATGTCAATAGATTTAGCCATGATGTACAAGTATCACAGGAAATAAAATGGTGTATTGTATAGTACAGCATACTGTTATTGTACATATGGAATGATGTGTTGTAGATTTTGCTTTTGGTTTTTGAATCTACATGTACAGAGAATACTTCAATCAAACTCAATAAATAGTCAAACAAAAAAATAATAATGGTTGATATTTGCAAACAAATGGAAAGGAAAGAGGGGGAATGGCGGAGTGACTGGTTAGAGTTTCTGGCTTACAGTTCTGGGGACCGGAGTTTAAATCCTGGCCCCGCATGTGTGGAGTCTAACCCTGAACCCTAAACCCATGTTCTCCCTCTCTCTGTGTGAGTTTTCTCCGAGCACTCCAGTTTCCTCCCCCATTCCCAAAACATGCATGAATGTGACACTCTAAATTCCGCTTAGATGTGATTGAGAGGATGTATTGTTTACAGTGCCTTGTGAAAGTATTCGGCTCCCTTGAACTTTTCAACCTTTTGACACATTTCACGCTTCAAAAATAAAGATATATAAAATTACATTTTTTGTCAAGGATCAACTGGTAGTTTTTCATTTGTTAAATACGTTTAAAATATCTAATAAATTTCATTCCACTTCAAGATTGTGTCCCATTTCTTGTTGATTCTTGACAAAAAAAAAATATTTTATATCTTTGTTTGAAGCCTGAAATGTGGCGAAAGGTTGAAAAGTTCAAGGGGGTTGAATACTTTCACAAGGCACTGTATCTCTGTGTGCCCTGTGATTGGCTGGCAACCAGTTCAGCGTGTACCCCACCTCCTGTGCAAAGATAACTGGGATAGGCTCCAGCACTCCTGCAACCTTTGTGAGGATAAGTGGCTCAGAAAATGGATGGAAGGATGAAAAGAAAAGAAAAGAAAACAACACTTGTTTCTGATTCATCTGGGATAGTCTCCAGCTCACCTGTGACACTGTAGGGATAAGTAGTACAGAAAATGGATGAAAATTTTTATTATATTCTAATGAAATAGGCGGAGCAGTTCTGAGGACCCGGGTTCGATGCCGGCCCCGCCTGTGTGGAGTTTGCATGTTCTCCCCGTGCCTGTGTGGGTTTCCTCCGGGCACTCCGTTTCCTCCCACATCCCAAAAACATGCAACATTAATTGGACACTCTAAATTGCCTCTAGGTGTGATTGTGAGTGCGGCTGTTTGTCTTGATGTGCCCCGCGATTGACTGGCAACCAGTTCAGGATGTACCCCGCCTCCTGCCCGATGACAGCTGAGATAGGCTCGACCGCTCCCCGCGACCCTCGTGAGGATAAGCGACAAAAGAAAATGGATGGATGGATGTAATGAAATATTGGTTCCTTTATTATATTGACCACTTTTCAATAATTTCATAATTTTTCACCTACCTTATCATAAGGCTTGTGGTTTGTCTCACAGGCAAAATGCTAGATTAGTTTTACTTAATCATCGAGGACCACTTTACACATTCCTGCGTACAAAAGCATTTTATGCTGTTAATATCCAAAAGGCAAATATTTCTTATTCAAGTGCTTCACAAATGTATTCAAGCACCAGGGACCATTTTTTTGTCTTGGAGACCGCCCGGCACCACATTGTGCTTTAATGTGTATACTTTTTAATTTCATCAAGTTCTTATTTTCCACTGCAATGGGCAATTTGAAACTGAATTCACTTGTTTTTGTGCCTACATTTGAACTGCTCACTGCCTTTCTGACCGTCTGTGCAGGAGTATGCAAATGGCGTCGCTAGTACTGGAGTCCACGGAGCTGTCATGGTACTGGATCCCAGTTTCTCCAGTGACACCTTGGCCACAACAATGGGAATTCCCAGCAGCAAGCACATGGTTCGCAGACACCTCGAGGAAGAACTGACAAATCTGATTGGCTTAGCCAGGTAAGGCGTTTAGCTTTTAATTTTAGTCCTGGCTTCCAATACATTTATACACACATCGTTGAGTATGCATAAACAAGAGTTATTGAGGTGTTAGTAATGTTAAATTTGTCTTGAACTTTACAGGGAGGATTCTAAACAGGAATTTGAGTGCTTAGTTTTGGGGACACCACCGACTCCCCTTCGGCAACACTCCCCAAGCAGGTCGCCCGGCTCTGCGAGTCGACACACTGATGATGAGGGGTCGCTGAGGAGGAGGGCTGTCAAGGTGAGAACCCCAGTGACATCATCTTGTCATTATCACCAAACACAATAATGTAAATGTAATTATTTCTTTACGTAACAATCTGGGGCTTCAGAGGTTAACTGAAAAAATACTTTATTTCACGTCACTGTCATTTGAAATGGATTCGCTATATTACAATATTACTGTCTCTGACTTCAGAGGTCTGGAGGTGGGGCTCAAAGGTGAGCACCTGGTGGCCTGGCATGCGCCCATTGCACTCGGCCGAGCACAGGCCGAAAGGTTAATGTGACTCCCACTTCCTATAGACTCCCACCTGTGGGAGGTGCCATAGGGGCCGGGTGCAGTTGGAGCTGGGTAGTGGCCAAAAGGCTAAGGACCATGGTGATCTTATCCCTGGCTACAGAAATGGGCTCTAGGGATGTGGAATGTCACCTCACTGGCAGGGAAGGATTCTGAGCTAGTGTGTGAGGTTGAGAAGTTCTGACTAGGTATCATTGGGCTCACCTCCACACATGGCTTGGGCTCTGGTACCAGCCCTCTTGGCAGGAGTTGGAAATCTCTTCCACTCTGGAGTTGCCTACGGTGATAGGTGAGCAGGTGTGGGTATACTTATTGCCCCCCCAAATTGACGCCTGTATGTTGTGGTTCAAGATGCAGTGCACAATCAACACTGTGTATAGTGAAGACGGGACGCTGCTGACCTCAACTCGAGATATTATGAGTAGGTTGGGATAATTACTATGAAGACCTCCTCAATTTCACTGACACGCCTTCCCATGAGGAAGTCTGGGTTTTCTGAGGCACGCTCTCCTATTTCTGAGGTAGAGGTCATCGAGGTGGCAAATAACCCTGGGGGTGGATGAGATTCGCCTGATGAGTTCTGAAAGGCTCTGGATGTTGTGGGGCTGTCCTGTTTGACACACCTCTGCAACATTGCGTGGATATCGGGGACTGTGTGTCTGGATTGGCACACCTGGGTGGTGGTCCCCCTTTTTAAGAAGGGGGACCAGAGGGTGTGTTCCAACTGCATTGGATCACACTCCTCAGCCTACCTGGTAAGGTCTATTCAGGGGTGCTGGAGAGGAGGGAAGTCAAATCTCAGATTCAGGAGGAGCAATGGGGTTTTTGCCCTGGCCGTGGAACAGTGGACCAGCTCTGCACCCTCGACAGGGTGCTAGAGGGTGCATGGGAGTTTGCCCAACCAGTCTGCATGTGTTTTGTGGACTTGGAGAAGATGTTTAACCGTGTCCCTCTGGAGTCCTGTGGGGTGTGCTTCGGGAGTACGGGGTACCGAACCCCCTGATATGAACTGTTTGGTCACTGTACAACCAGTGTCAGAGTTTGATCCGCATTGCCGGCAGTAAGTTGGACTAGTTTCCAGTGAGAGTTGGACTTCGCCATGACAGCCCTTTGTCACCGATTCTATTCAGAACTTTTATGGACAAGATTATAGGTTCAGCCAAGGCATAGACGGGATCCAGTTTGGTAGCCTCGGTATTGTAGCTCTGCTTTTTGTAGATGATTTGGTTTGGTTGGCTTTATCAAGCCTTGATTTCCAACTCTTACTTGAGTGGTTCGCAGCCCGTGTGAAGCGGCTGGGATGAGAATCAGCACCTTCAAATCTGAGACCACGGTCCTCAGTCAGGAAAAGGTGGCATGCCCTCTCCAGGTCAGGGATGAGACCCTGGCCCAAGTGGAGGAGTTCAAGTATCTTGGTGTCTTGTTCATGAGTGATGGAAGAATGATATGGAACCTCGTCAGGTGGAATGGTGCAGTGTCTGCAGTGATGCGAACTTTTTATAGGTCCATTTCGGTAAAGAAGGAGCTAAGTCAAAAAGCGAAACTCTCACTTTACCGGTGGATCTACTTTCCTACCCTCGGATTTTCAGACACCCCCCCCTCCCCACACACACACACACACACACACACACCACACACACACACACACACACATACACATAAAAAAAGCCAGATCGCTGCGTACTAATGCGGCATTCCCGGACGACATGGACCATTGAAGCAAAAAAAAAAAAAAAATGGCAGCATACATTAGTGTAGAGTACTTTAGCGGGAAGCCACATTGATAGGATATAACGCGGCTTCCCGAGCAAGACGACAAGGACCAAAGAAGCAAAAATAAAAAAAATTAAAAAATGCCAGCATACATTAGTACAGTACTGTACTGTATATTACAGGGAAGGCATTGTGCCATCCCCAGCGTGACAACATAGACCAATGAAGCAACAACAAAAAAAAGGCATTTTCCCCGACTTTGCCATTTTTCACTTTTTGTGGGTGGATCTGGTACCAATTAACAGTGAAAAATGAGGGATTACTGTATTTTCTTTCTGAAATCATGTTCATACATAAAGTACTTTATTTCATTGTTTAATGGCCATGTTGAGGGCTTTAGATAAACAGCTGCTTGCACTGTTGATGTTTGCACTAATGTTTACAGTTTTATACTTTTTGCCAAAAGACTCTTTGTGTCAGACAGTAAGCTCAGCCCATTGTATTCATGTGTGTGACGGTATGAAACCAAATGGTTTGAGACTTGACCCAAAAGCAGTCAGACAGATGAAGCAGTTGGTAGGGATTTTATTGGGGTAGTAGGGGGTCTAGAAATCCAAGGTGTGAGGGTGGTCCGTAGTAGCAGGGAGGATGCAGGAGGCTGGACCAAGAGCAGGTACAGCGCCGTGAAAAAGTATTTGCCCCTTTCTGATTTCTGTTTTTTGCCCACTTTCCAGAATAAAAAAAAAAAATAGTTATTGGGTTTGTAACATACCCCCCCAACCCTATAAACAGAGCATTTATTTTTGTTGCAGCCGCCAACGGGGTTCAGCCCAAAAGCACGCAATGGGCGAGACTTGAGCTACCACAGCAGCTATGGCTCACTACCTCGTGAAGTCAGAGAGCAAACACCTCCCAGGATACAAGGAAGCCCCATCAGGGCTTACGCCAACATCGGTGTCACCAATGTGTGAGATTATTGGGAGTGCAACATGACGACTGCTCACGGGGCATGAAGATGAATTTTTTTGACAACAGATTGCACTTCTTTGTTCAAGTGTCTCTGTAAAAGAAAACGGCGACATTGTGAATATATTTTGTTTTTAAGCAGAATCAAAATATGGAGAACTGAAGGTTGTTGATCATTTTTGTATTTGTTGTTTATCTGGATTAATAGAATTTATATGATGGATTAGTATTAAACGGGGTACTTGATGACAAAAATTGTCTTATTAATGTAAAATGATTATTATACATATTTCTTTGCAGCGCTGCCGTTTGCAATGCCTTGTAAATGTAACAAATCTCAAATCACAAAATATTAAGTATAATTGTGTGTTTGATGGTCATATTCATTTTGCAACCCCCCCCCACACACACACACACGGAGTTGTTGACAAACGTTTGTGTGACTACCAAAAGACTGCAAGATCTGTATGAAAGGTGAAGCTGTTTTTGTTTTTTTTTTTGTTTTTTTTTAATCAAATAAATGTGAGGTGTTACTGTTTGTATGCTGTGTTACAACCAGCAGGAAATGGAAGTGGACACAGGTGGTAAATGTGACACTCAAAAGGAATAATGCGGCATCCTAAATAGACGATCTCAGATGGGGATTGTAATAAAAATGATTTGAAAGATAACTGACTTGAGATATACAGATCCATATTTGTCATTTCTCTGTACTGTATTCTTTTAACAGGTGATGGAAGGGCATTTTTTGTCATCAAATTACAATAATAAAAAAAAGTTCATCCATTTACACTGCAGCTCCCTGGGCATATCTATAAGTCTATTGTACCTGAAAGTTTCAGTGATGACCACAGAGCAGGAAATTTATCTCGATTTTTAGGTTAGTTAACCGGTATAATAGATTAAAATATATATATATATATATATATATATGTATATATATATATATATATATATGCATCGCAAAGCCAGCTGTGTTCACATACTCCCCTTTCTTCTGGTATGCGACCCACTTTCACAGAGCATTTCTTGTGAACAGTTACATCGGAGCTGGTGTTTCGACAGAACTCACCGATTGAGGTTGTTGCCTCCCATGTCTGAAGTGTGCGTTCACACAGCCAGTACTGGTCGGGGCGGCTAAATAATTAGAGTAGCATCAGCTACAATCACTTTCAACACAACGAGTTGTGGACAGTGGTTCTCAGGTGTTAAACTACACAATCAAATCGCAGCAGGGGATGTTCCACCTCCTTTACCCCCCCCCCCCCCACCACCTGGCTATGTCAGAAGATTGTTCTATTACAAAATCAATGTATTTTGGAAACAGGTTGGACATTATACCATGGCTGAATTTGTCTTTAAAAAAAAAATCTATTTCCAATGCAGCTCCACGGAGCATAGTCTGTACCAAGGGTGGGCAAATTTCATGTAATTTTATTTTCATTTAGCTGTATAATGCAACAGTTTTTAAAAAAAATCTTTAAAATCAAAATATTTTTCATTTTATTTATTTATTCATTTTTTACACTTGTTTAACAGTTAGCAATGTTTATTGAATGTTTGTGGTAATGACATTAATTAGGAAGGAAATATGCTTTGGACCAATATATCTCTGTGAGCTAATTTCTGCGGTCACTCATGTGCAGAAATTACAGGAAAACAAATAAAACATTACCTAGAGGCAAAAATGCATAATTACGTAAAGTAATTAATAAAACTAAGTAAAAATTCCAGTTAAGCCTCACCACCCAGTAGCATGCGCATACTTTCTTTCTCTGTAACATTGTCCATGGGGTGGGGTTACTGGCCAATTTGTCTACCGCATGCCCCACATGGACAGATCTGACAAGTGCAATTCACTGTGTGGGCTGATGAAGTTCTGCCTCTGTCAGGAGAAATAGAATCCATGCTGTCTTTATGGAGGCTTCTGTGTCACAAATTCTTTTCTTGTTTGGGCCTCAATGTACAGGTACGCTAGCACCGCTCCTCGATGCTAATTTGTCCCTACTGGCCCAGCAGTGGATCAGGCAGGATGAGCAATCATCTGGACACACGAGACACTGCCCCATCTTCAAAACAGTGCTGTTGAAGTGTACTGTAATTCTTGATCATTGGGGCATTGTGACAATGGCATGCCACAGACATAGGAAAATAATATGCTTCTCTTTAATTAGGACAATGCATATAAAGTACACTGAAGAAATGTTTTATTATTGCAGCAGTTTGACTTTGAAGCATTATTTCTATTTAAATGGTCTGCTGTTGGAAGGATTGTTTGGAAACGATAACAAATCAGAGGCAACGAGACACTTAACTGAAGCTTGTCAAGGAAATAAAATTACACATTATAGCATTCTCATGAATCACGCACATATCAAATCACAGTTGCAGGTTAACTCAATTCCCCGTTCGAGTGTTGCAACTTCCTTCTCTTACTCACCATGACTCTTTAACTTTGGGGCTTTCTCATGGTGACATAGCTCAAAATGAAATGACAGACATTTGAGTGTTGACTCTGTCTGGAAAGTTTCCACAGACTGACATTGTTTGAATACATTTAAAATATTTATTGCTTTTAAGTGATTTTTATAAAGCTATCAGTAATTCAGTTTTAATATATTTTATGTGGAAATGTTTTTGTTTATATGTAGCTGTACAAACTACTACGTAAAACTATTTCAACTATTTAACTTAACTATTTAAATCATTCACAAAAAATCTAAACTGTTTTTTCAATATATATAGTTGATGCACTTAATGTAATTTGAATCACATTGACCCATGAATATTTTAGTATACCAAACAAACATAACAGTGGTGTGAGTAAAAAACAAATATTTTCAGTAGTCAGAAAAGTAATTTTATACAAATAACGCCTCCTTTTTCAATAGATCACTCAAAATTACATGACCACAAACAGGGGTGTACAGATATTTGATATGGGTGACAGGGCCAATTGCCGAATGCTGCTCCTCCCCCCAATACCCACCCGACCTCAAATAGATTTTGAGAAAATAGATTTACAATGTGAGATTGCAACTCATGTATTCTTGATTCTCAGTTTGATAGGTGGTAATTTTTTTTATCTGCCCCCCACCCCACACACAAACCCTGCCCCTCCACTGTTGACAATAGACCTGGAAGGCCACCATCTCAGACATCGCACAGGAAACCATTCAAGCCAGAAACACAAGTGACTACAAGACCTAAGCTTAATTTGTGTATGATTTAATGATTTGCTTCAAGGGAAAAGCGCAAGATGCAATCAAGGCTTTTGCCTGTGCTTTCCTGTCACTGTTCCTGCATACGACGTAAAACAGAGAAGGCAGATAACAGCGTGAGGAGGAAGAAATGCTCCAACCAGAACAATGTAATGCAGTGGCCTGAGTCCGACTGCTTTTGTCATTACTGCCAAACGGGCCTTTGGGTTTGTCTTAGAAAGCAACACATCTTAAAAATGGGGCTGCTTTGTGGGTGCAAGCCTCTAAAGTGAACAAATTGGCATCAGGAAAATAGAAAGGATGCTAGTTTCGATCCTTGTGGTTACTTGATGACCAACGTGAGAACAGCAAACATTGATGATAACAACCTATACTGAGGAAGTTGTGCTTTCTTTCCCACCAATTGCAATTGTTTCATGTCACCTCGCTTTCAGCGCTAAAGCATGTTTTGGTATGTAAATTCTGATAAACTCTGCTTATGTTGGACTGTTTGTGCAGACACAAATGTTTGCACATTCAAGTTGTGTGAGGTGTGCTATTTGCAGTGGCGGTCCAGGACCAAATGGCACCCTGTGCGAGCATTAAGGGGTTTTCTACAATGATGGCAACCATACCTAACTGACGGAGCAAACTGGACATAGAGTAAATTACACACTTGGGGTGTCATTGTCTCCAATTACCCCATACAAGACGTAACTAGCTTATGGAAAAGAAAGAACTGCAGTCATTTGACATTTATGACAAATACAGTGAAGAAAATGAGAATTTGAACACCCTGCTATATTCCAAGTTCTCCCACTTAGAAATCATGGAGGGGTCTGAATTTTTCATTGTAGGTGCATGTCCTCTATGAGAGAGATCATCTAAAAAGAAAAATCCAGAAATCACAATGTATGATTTTCTTCTAACGATTTGTGTGATACAGCTTCAAATAAGTACTTGAACGCCTGTCTATCAGCTAGAATTCTAACCCTCAAAGACCTGTTAGTCCGCCTTTAAAAGTCCACCTCCACTCCATGTGTTATCCTGAATCAGATGCATCTGCCTGCGGTCATTAGCTGCATAAAGACACCTGTCCACCCCATACAATCAGTTAGACTCAAACTTGTAACATGGCCAAGACCAAAGAGCTGTCCAAAGACACCAGAGACAAAATTGTACAACTCCACACGGCTGGAAAGGGCTACGGAGAGATTGCCAAGCAGCTTGGTGAAAAAAGGTCCACTGTTGGAGCAATCATTAGAAAATAGAAGAAGCTAAACACGGCGGGCAATCTCAATCGGAGTGGAAACCCATCCAAGACCCTTGTGGGGTCTCAATGATCCCTAGAACGGTGAGGAATCAGCCCAGGACTACACGATAGGACTTTGTCAATGACCTAAAAAGAGCTAGGACCACCCTTTCCAAGGTGACTGCTAGTAATACACTAAGAAGTGACGGTTTTAAATCACGCATGGCACGGAAGGTTCCCCTGCTTAAACCAGCACATGTCAAGGTCCGTCTTAAGTTTTCCAATGACCATTTGGATGATACAGAGGAGTCATGAGAGAATGTTTTGTGGCCAGATGAGACCAAAATTGAACTTTTTGGTCATAATTCCACTAACCGTGTTTGGAGGAAGACGAATGATGAGCTCCATCCCAACAACACCATCCCTACTGTGAAGCATGGTGGTGGTAGCATCATGCTTTGGGAGTGTTTTTCTACACATGGGACAGGATGACTGCACTGTATTAAGGAGAGGATGACCGCGGCCATGGATTGTGAGATTTTGGGGAAAAATCTCTTTCCCTCAGTCAGAGCATTGAAGATGGGTCGTGGGAGGGTCTTTCAACATGACAATGGTCCAAAGCACACACCCAGGACAATCAAGGAGTGGTTCCGTAAGAAGCATATCAAGGTTCTGGCGTGGCCTCGCCAGTCTCCAGATCTAAACCCAATAGAAAATCTTTGGAGGGACAGCGACAGCCCAGAAACCTGTGTGATCTAGAGAAGATCTGTATGGAGGAGTGGGCCAAAATCCCTCCTGCAGAGTGCGCTAACTTGGTGAACAACTCCACGAAACGTTTGACCTCTGTAATTGCAGAGAAAGGCTACTGTCCCAAATATTAACATTGGTTTTCTCAGCTGTTCAAATACTTATTTGCAGCTGTATCACACAAATAGATCATTAAAATAATCATACACTGTGATTTCTGGATTTTTCTTTTTAGATTATCTATCTCACAGTATACATGCACCTAGGATGAAAATTTCAGACCCCTCCATGATTTCTAAGTGGGAGAACTTGCAATATAGCGGGGTGTTTGAATACTTATTTTCTTCACTGTAGTACATTCGTGGGTTGTATTTATTTGGTTCTATCCCAGTCTGCGATTATATTGCTTCACATGAAAGTGGTCCATGGCACTAAATAGGTTGGCAAGGGCTGATTTAGTGTTTAACCTAACATGTAATCTCTGGAACATGGGAGACCTGAACTAAGATTCAAAAACAAAACCTCTCGACTTTCAGGCCGACATGCTGAACTCTAACTCACAATTCTATTAAGTTGCATACAGTATTGAATAGCAACTAATTACGTGTAATAAGATTTCATTACAAATTGTCGCTAACTGTAAACAATTACATAACTTGGGAAAAAATGTGTAATTACTTACTTTTGGAAATTTCTGTGATGATTACATTGGGGGAAAAAATTGCTACAGAAGCTTAGACGTTTTTTTTTTTTCTTCAATCACTTTCTCATTCCAAGCCAACGATTGTGATTGGCTCACTCTGGTCATTTGACATTTTGCTGTCATATCCAACATGACATTTTGTTTTCCAAATATGACTTCAAAGCACCACCTTGTGGTGCAATCTATCAGTTGGGTTGGTCTGAAATTTTTGAAAAGGTTAAAATTATAATTACATTTTCAAACACTGACTTTTGAACAATTAATGATGTTGAAATTTATGGGGCATTGTCTAAATTGTGTACATTTGTGTACATTTGTACAATTACAATTTGTAGATTTACAATTTGTATTAAATTTGCTCAATTTGTACAATTGTGTACATGGTATACGATGGTGATTTTTTAATTTTTTATATTTTATCCCATTTTATCTGTTTATCAACAAATACCTGTATGTGGTTAATTCCAAAATAATGATGTAGGACACTGTTGTCAAACTCAAGGCCCAGGGGCCAGATAGTACAATGTGGCTCATGACAAAAACAAGTTTGACACCCCTGATCGAGAGGTTTTAATTCACTCTTTCAGAATATACATCAATGCGTACTGTTGATGCATTCATTAAAAATTAAGCAAAGCCAGTGTCGTAAAGCTTTAGAAATGGCTTTTTTTTAACACTTCCCAGACTGATCAATTATTATATTTCTCCTCTGTTCTTGAATGTCTTTGGATCGTGTCATTTTCCTGCAGCTTTTTAGATCTTTTGTCCGATTTAGTTTTGCTGTTTTTTGTTTCTTGTTGTTGTTTAGTTTATTGATTGACCAGGTCTGGGGTAATTCCGCTTGGGTGTGTGTAATGGGTGAAAATGAATAATTATTTCATGATTTTTAACTTCTTCGTTTCCTTTCGGCTTGTCCCGTTAGGGGTTGCCACAGCGTGTGATCTTTTTCTATCTAAGCCTATCCCGTGCAGCTTCCTCTCTAAGACCCACTGTCCTCATGTCTTCCCTCACAACATCTATCAACCTTTTCTTTGGTCTTCCTCTCGCTCGTTTGCCTTGCAGCTCCATCCTCAGCACCCTTCTACCAATATACTCACTCTTTCATTATTTTTAACAAGGGAGCTAATTACTTTTTCCACACAGGACCAGGTAACTTTCAATAGTTTTTGGGTTTTCTCTGGGCACTCCGGTTTCCTTGCACATCCCAAAAAACATGCAGCATTAATTGGACACTCTAAATTGTGATTCTGAGTACAAATGTTTGTTCGTCTGTATGTGCCCTGCGATTGGCTGGCAACCAGTTCAGGGTATACCCTGCCTCCTCCCCATTGACAGCTGGGATAGGTCCAGCACTCCCCGCGACCCTCGTGAGGATAAGCGGCAAAAAAATGGATATATTTCCAAAGCAATCTTCCCCACGCTGATTACTGTATGTCCCACCGCACTTAACTGGTGTTTTTAATTTTTAGTAATTAAAGGGTTAACCCTGCAAGGGGAAGTTAGTTCCTTCCCATCCCCAGTCAATAAAGGGTTAACTCTGGAAGTGGAAGTAAAGTCCTTCCATGTCTGGCTGTCTGTCTCGCTCTCTCTCTCTCTCCCCCCTGAATCCGTCTTTCCAGAGTAAACGCTCTTTGTTGAGTTTACGTCATTTTGTCACTAAAATGTGCTGCCGTCGACTTGTTTGTGGATCGTATTCGTTCGACAGCCAGATGCAGCTAACGTAACTGCGCTGAGGAGCATTCACGAGGTGAGTGGACAAAAAACAACAACAAAAAAACAAAAAAATGAACCCACTTTCTTCGGCCGCAGCTTACGCGTTACCAAAAGTTAGATGACGACCCTTCTTTTTTCCCCCTTGAAAGTTTAAAACCGCGGTGTGGGTCGTTGCTCGGTATGACGTAACATATATAAAGTTTCTCCCCCAATGACCATTCAACCTGCATTAAATTGGTTTCCACAGCTTTATGTGGCATTTTACAGGAATGATTTTGGTTCTGCTTTTGTGTTTAGTGTTTTCTTCTCTTTGCATTTAAGAGAAAACTCAGCCGAGAGCGCATTCTACTTCCCTGTTCGTGGCTCTCACGTTGCATTGCAACAAGATTCTGAGACGGATAATAGGCGTGTCTGATGACAGAGACCACTTGACACAGTTTACAACGTCATAATTTTGGCTCATACCACACATTTTTTTGCTGATCATGGATACGGTAGAGTTGGCAAAATTCACAACACGCTGTACTGCCACTTCTAGTTAAAGTTTACTAAAATGAAACATTTAACGAAACCACTTTAACTTTGCTGTCTAACACCCAATGAAAATACCATAGACTTTGAACTCTATTGGTAGCAACGAATGCACACAGAGCATACAAAAATAGTCACAGGCAGATTAGATTCTTTATCCCATGCAGACTAATATTATTCCAGTTTAGTTGTCTCAATCTGTCGGGCCTGTGGTGGCCAAGGTGGAGGAGACACCGAAAGCAGCACAATGCTCTGTGAAATATTGGGATCCATTAACTATTTCTTTACATTCTATTCAAAAGTGTTGGACCTGTCACTATAATAACAATCTCGATTTATTGTTCGATAAATAAAAGGGATACAATAGTTTTATCCAGACTTAATAAATTATCCCTTTCCCAAACTAAAGATTTTTTCGTTTTATACATAAGTGTTTTATTCAGCCATGTGTACATGCTCCTAGATGCAGATACAGTTGTAAGCTTCTGCTCAACATCACCAGAACTACTTTTATATAGTTAAACTCTACTCTCACTGAGGAGCTAGGGAATGTCAGTCTGCTACGGGGTGCCTACAACAGCTGGGTTGCAGCCAATGTGGAGGCACCATGAACGGGGATGGAGGAAGCAGAAACGGTGTGTGGAGGTATCCAATCTGGGCTAGCAGCTAAACCACATGAGCCAGCTGTTCGCACCATTGTGTTAGCCATCGTATGAACAACAAAATGGATTACATTTGACTTCTCAGCTTTACCCTTAAGACAGGGAAAGTGCTGTAATTTTGTAGTTGTGGATACATGGCTTAAGAGTAGTGTCATTGAGTTCGACCAGCTAGCATGCTACTGAGCGGACAGAACTCTTTTGGGAGGTAAGACTCGCGACACCGGGTTGTGTATATCCATCAATGATGCCTGGTGCGAGGACACTATCTTGGTCAGTTATCACTGCTCACTGGAGTTTATGCCTCTGAAGTGCTGGCTGTTTTATTTAGCGTGGGAATTCACTGCCAAACTGCGTGTTGCAGTCTATACAGCTCCAGACTCCAACAATGATAGGAGTGAGGCACTTAACGAGTTACACCATCATATCAGTGAACAGCTGACAGCCCACCTGGATGCTGTTCTTATCCTAGCTGGGGACTTTAACAATGCTGAACAATGCTATGCTGCTCAAACACTGACTTTCCAACATGGGGGAAAAAAAACCTCACAAGATTGTTTTTACCTCTCTGAGAGACATCTACAAGTGCCTTCTATCCCCCACCTAGGAGCCACAGACCATTGCACTTTTATGCTAATGCAATCTTACTGACCACTGGTTAAAGTCTCCCAACAAATTAGGTCACAGGTACGAGTGTGACCAGAAGGGTTCGTTGAGCCACTTCAAGACTGTTTTGCCACCACAAATTGGACCATATTTAAACAGGCTGCCACCAAAAGCTTCCTCACGGACCTTGAGGGATACAGACTATTACTGGCTACTGTAGATCAGCAAATGCATGGAGATGTCACCAGCACTAAGTCAATCACTGTTATGCTCATCGGCAGTCATGTCTATCGGTGAGGTCTACAGACTACTGAAGGTCCGTAATGCTGCCTTTAGATCTGGAGATGAGGAGGGCCCGAGGACATCCAAGGCAAATCTGTCCTGTGGCATCAGAGAAGCCAAGAAGGATTGATTACACCAGGAAGATTGTCCACTGGCTCAGTGACACAAGGAGTCTGTAGTGTGGTGTTCAGTCCATTATGGATTAGAAACCATCACCACAGACATGTGACAGCTCCACCTCCACCTCCCTGCTAAATGTGCTAAATAACTAATTTACTCGCTTTGAAGCACACAACAGCACCCCTGGACATGACACTTCTCCCCCTCCTGGTGACCCAGTGTATACACCTACCCAGAACAGCGACGGGATCAACACACAAAAAGCCCCCAGCCTCAGATACCATACCTTTCTGAGGTACTGTGCAGTTGAACTCACAGATGTCTTCATGGACATCTTGAACACATCCTTGACTTAGGGTGAGTCTACATGCTTCTAACCACCATCACTGCAGTCATGAAAATTTAGTTTTCCTCCTACGTCAATGGCTACTGTCCGGTAGTCCACACTCCCATCCTGATGCAGTTCTCACTCACCGTCCTTGGACCCTTCCAGTTTGCGTATTGGTCCAAACAGTCAACTGATAACACAGTCTCTACATCCCTCCATTCTACCCTCAAACCTCTAAGGACTCGTATGTCAGACTGCTGTTCATAGATTTCAGTTCAACATTAAATACCATCAACCTCCAGCAACTGATCTACAAATGGACCAGGTGCAAGTCAACACTTCAATCTGCAATTGTCTGCTGGACTTTCTGATAGGACACTTCGAGGTCCGCGGGGCAGGACTCGCTGTTTCAAAGTTCTGTTCATCAACCCGTCGGGAATCTGAACTGTCTCCACTCTGCCCCTCTACCTCTTCTGTCCTCTGCCCACCTCAACTCTGATGCCATAAACATGCACATACACACACACATGCACAGGCGCACACACACACACACACACACACACACACACACACGTCAATACCCAGATGCACATGTACACACACACTAGCCTAGCCACTTTAAGAGCATCAGGGTTTTGTCATCTCTTGTGAATCTTATTTGCCTTGGTTCTCTGACCTTGACTATATTGCACACGCAACATCAACAACGCAAACTTTCTAATGTGTAACAATTGTCAGCAAGTAATCCTGATAATGCTGTAATGGTAATCTTTTCTTACACTGCAGCTCTGCTAATGTTTTGAGATTAACATGGTTGTGCGTCCATGCAGTCAGGGGGGTTGTCGGGGGTGCTTCAGCCATTGCATGAAAATGATGACTCTTTTCCCAGCCTAGCTGCCAGGTCATGGCAGACAAACTCAGTGTTGGGGCAGTAATATGTAAATTAGCCACATTGTTATTATCGAGCAAAATTCATATTGGATCGATCGCAGGCAAGTTTTCAGAAATAAATGGGTAATATGGCTAACAAAATAATTACGTTTGTTAATTTCACACCTAATCGATGGGCAGGCACATCAACTATTTGTCTACAATGAAAAATTACATTTCTCGTGATAATGCGCTCCAACACTCCTGGGGCTCAGATAGTGGATGAATGTCCCCCTTAAAATGTGTTTTGTCAAGTCATCCATGTGTCCTCCTAGTCAATTCATCAAGAAACACATTTTAGTGACATACTTTAATTCTTTTGTCGAGGTTGGCACAAATTCCCAGCCATTACCATGGATAAGGTGGGATTTATGATCTATACATCAAGCAGCAGCAGCCAAGGGGGGTATCAACTGCTTTTGGTAAGATTTGATTGTGTCTGTTTAGTCGTATGTCTTGAGTAAATATACATCTGGGTCTGTGGAGTGCCTGCCTAAATGTGAAACGGCACAACCTATAGTGCCTGCCAGGATCCTAGATAGATTAATCCATATTCAAAATGGATAGATACCGTTTAGAACATTGTATAGATGTTATAGACTGTCCTTTGTTTCTTTTTACAGTCCCTGTGGCAGGCCATATTTAGCTTCTATCTTCACTTTGGAAAATAAGTGACTTACAAGTAAATCTTTGACTATTCACCACAATTTTTGTATAAACATCCCAGTCGTCTTGTCTATCACATTTTTTTGCTGCTTATTCTTCTTGGAAATGGTCTTGAATTCTGAGTACAAGACTGTGGGTGGGGGCAAATTGTTTCCCGAGTTTCATCCATGACATTATTGTTTTGACCAGTCAGAGTTTCACCAGACACCTGTGAGCGTTTTTCAAAGAAATCCTAAATACTTTGTGTGTTTCTCTACAGTTTTTGACCTCATTACACTTGACCAACTGACTGAGTGGGAGTGCCCGTCAATATGCGTTCCAGTCTGGATGGACAATTCAGCCCCCACAGCAGAGGACATACAAATGACAATAATAATAACAACAACAACAACAACAGCAGCAGCATCAATGAGAACAGTGGAAATTCTGGTTCCCAGTATGCACTCTGCGCACTGGGTGTTGGACTCGTGGCCCTTGGCATTGTCATGATTGTATGGAGCGTGGTGCCTGCAGGCCCAACTGGTAACAACAATAGTGGAGGAGATGGTGATTCTTCTGGAAACAGGAAAAGTAAAGCTTCCTCCGTGGCCTTTGTCCTGGTGGGCTCGGGGGTGGTCATGCTGCTGTTGTCGTTGTGTCTGGGAATGAGGAACAAACAGCGGGAGCAGCAGAGGCTCCAGGAGGCCCAGAATCACAGAGGTGTGACAGCCAGGGAGAATGGGGACGTAGAAATGTAAGTAATATTCTGTTCTGTTTAAAAAAAAAAAAAAAAAAAAAAAGACATCCAATTACAGTATTAAGATACAAATGTAATTCAGTGCAGATGAAATCCTCCCCACGAGTGAAACTAGAATTCATGCTTTTAGTGTCTTTATGGGTACCATTTTTTCCCTTCATATTGTGGTTTACTGCTCTCGCAAATATTACCCATTTTTCTTGTCTCTGACCCCAGTCGTCATGGGAAGCAATTAGGGGGTTAGGGGTGTGCGTTGACTCATTTGCATGTGACAGGAACCCCTCCTCAAAACAGGATGATTTCATAAATGCTCCTGAGATTTTTTTTTTCAACAACTTTTTATCCTGAGAAATAAGGTTAAAAGGGAAAAATCCACAATATCATCTGACACCTTTGAAGAAAGAAAATGTTACTTGTCTCTTCTCTTCCTCTGACTGTTTTGTCACAACTGTGTACACAATTTCAAATCTCAAAGGAGAGTCAACACAACTTTGAGCGGATAAGTTCATTTGATCTGGGGTGCACAGTAGCATTAGTAAAAATAATAAACAAAAAACTAAGTAAGCAAAAGTCTGAAACAAGTGTAATAAAATAGGGAAAACATAAGATGGAAGCTAGTCACTGGAAAAAAAAACTATAGGGAAAAATACTAAATGACAGAACAAACTAATAAACAGAAGCAATGCAATGACTGAACATACTCAGCTGCATTGGACATACACAAAATACGGATAGCCCAAAAAGAGAAACCCACACAACAGAAGTGAGAAACACGAGTAAACAAAAGAACAGTTGCCAAACTACACAGACTTAAAAAAAATGAACAGAAAACAAATATGCAAAGAACTTAATCTACACCATTATATAGCTACACAATTATAAATCTACACAAGAATAAAGCACATACTATGAATAAGAAAACTGTTATTACTAATGTGTAATGAAAATGTATCAAGAAAAAACATGATTGATACAGAAAAATATCAGAAAGTAAATAATATTCCGGTGACGAGCTACCATCAAGCCAGTGCTTAAGAACTACGAGATTGTGACATAAAGTTGTGCGGCCTGGCTCAGGAATTGGAAAAACACAGTGACAAAATACAGCACCAGGACAGTTTTAGGAGGAACTTCCAACTATTTCTGGTACGTCACTACCCCATTGCAATGGCATAGTCTCACAGTTGATGTTAAAAATGACACCCAACTAATTCCACTGTAGTCAGTAAAAACAGTTAAACAGGAGGTGTCCTTAAATTGTTTGCCTCAAATGTCTTACAAACCGTGAAGTATAAAGTAGAGATGAAAATTATTGTAATTGTTGATCCTTTGAGCTCTTTTGATGAAAGCATGTCACTTACATAATATTAAGGCAGCTAGAAACCGTTGTAAATTGAGAAAATGCACGAGGTGTTCTTGTGATGGTCTTTTTATGTTGCATTTGAAGAGTTTGTTTTCAAAACGAGACGTAGGCATTTTTTTTCAGATTTACGAAACTCGTGCCAAAATTATCCAGCGCGAGTTTCGTAAATCTGAAAAAAATGCCTATGTCTCGTTTTGAAAACAAACTCTTCATTTGATTTTTGTCCTGTTCACAACTGGACACTTGGCACTTGGCACTTGACAGTGACAGTGCAAGGACAACAGCGGCCTTGCACGAGCTGGTCCATATTTGGCACGGGCTAATTACCTCCCAGTAGATTGGTGTCTTTTCTTCCTCACTAATTTAGATGTAATGTAGTTACTACAACAGAACGCCCAGGTCAAGAGAAGGAGAAGTGATACAAGTAAAGTGTGTGTGGCTGTGCTGTATTTTATTTCAAGACGACACTTGTATTGCTAAAAATGATAAATTCACACATTTCTACTACTTCAAACCAATCTGTCAAATTCAACATGGTGAACATTTCTGGCCACCACTGCCTTGTTTACTACACCACACAGGATGTCATTTGCTCTGTGTTCCAAAGCTCAAGACACTACATTGATTATTATTTCCATATTCATCGCTATTTACTATGCGACTCAATTTCACTCTAAAATCACTCCATCACCACCTTTCCTGTTAAATCTGCCCTGTTGTCAAGTTTGAATTCAATTGAATTTTCCATTGCAGCAGTGCATACACAATGAATGGGTTTGTCAAAGGTGAACTGCGCTCTCCAAAAGTGAAGTGGTGTATGCTTTATCACAATATCACAATGTAAATAGTAACCTAAACGACTTGAAATAACGCAGAAAGTTTGGCTGTAGTACAATGTTGTAGTATAATATAGTTCATGAATGTGTTAAAACCTAAATAATTGCAGAGAACAGTGAACCACAGTGGAACAGGAGGAAGGAGAGGTGTCAAACTAAAACTTGGTACAGTATAACTTTCTCAGTTTGGAGTGTAAAACCAATATAAAGTTGCTGATCAAGGAATTTTTTTTGCTCTCATAGTTGACTTGTTTTGCAGCAAAGTGAGGTAGTTCCCCAACAGAGACTGCAGACAGAGCTCTTCGTAATGCGTATTACCTCCAGGACTGGAACAAAGCATTCTCGTCCATTGCATCATGACTAGTCAAAGTAACAATGCCAGACAAATCATCGGGCCACTTTAGTTTGTCTTGACTTGGGCTTTTTGGATCTAATCAGTAAATGCAGCGCGTGGACGTCAGACACCAAAATGGGATCTGTGAACATGTTGATTTGTTTCACTCACCTTTCTAACTAATTGCAATGATCTGCTGTGCCATTTATCTCTGCTTATTTCCATTTCCTGTGTGCAGTGCCGAGCAAGACACCGAGCGCTATAACGTGCCCACCTATGAAGAGGCAGTGGGTAGTGGCCAATACCCTGTCCGTCAGAGTAACCTTCAGCCCAGCTCCTCCCAGCTCCCCTCATACGATGACTTGGTCCAAGTTGATGGGGTGTATTATGAATTTGAAGGTTCAGAAGTTACAGATCCTGGATCCCAGCCTGCCCTCGCTACTGGCCCAGTGACTGTTGTTGCTTCCGCGTCAAATCGAAAACCTGGTAAAAGTGGCCGAAAGCTCCTTCCCATCAAAATCCGCCGGATCAAGTCGGAGAAAATACCCAATTCTCAATCGACAGCTGGAGTCAGTATAGAACCTCTCACCCCGCCACCACAGTATGAGGACAAGGTACCCCCCCTCTGACGATGACCTTCAAACCAGCACATTTCCTAGAATCGTCCATCAGAACCAGATCAGGACTTGCCTTGATGAACTTATTCAATGCAGTCCCCATAGCATCTTCTTGTCAGTTCCAAAGAACTATGCCTTTTACAGAAAAACTTGCACTTCAACTTTTAACCATATGACACTGAGGTGGACATGTACACACCAAATATCATCTTCCGTCATGCCAAAGTATATTCATTTTGATGGGCGGGATCATGAAATTTCACTGGGGTTTATTTGTGTGCACATGAGGACCAGGACCAGTTGTTCAAGCCACTTTCACTGAATTTAGCCTCCAGAATGGACAACACTGGGTGCTGCAGGCTTGCTTGACCCCTTCTACCACAATTGTTAACACCCACACCCGGAGTAACTTTGATGTCCTCACTTTTTGAGCTTTGCAACAAAGACAAAACACCTTTGATTAATGTTGGTTTCTGTTCGAGCAGTATCTTACTGTATCTCACAAATCATTTCATTACTTATGGCCAACATGCCTTGATTGAAGAAACTGTACTGACATTAGCAACAGTATTAAAGTGGAACTGTAGTTTTTCAGTAATGTGAATATCATCACTGTGCCAGTGTGACCAACAATCTTACATTCAAACATGATGATGCGCATTCCCAAATTCCACTTCATAACGGGAAAGGCGTTAGCTTTTTATGTTAGCTATACTATCATAACAATTGGATGATGCCTGGTGGGATACAATTGTGCTCATTTGTGGCAGTGCCTTTCTCCTTTTTTGTTACAATGGAGGAGGCAAAAAAATAGATATTTTCTATGGTAATACTGAATATTATACTCAGTGTCCAGTGCAGTATTTTTACATATAAAATGTGACTGCATTTCCTTGCAATCTCCTTTGTTGACATTTGACTAAAATTCCCTTGAACCACATACACACACCAAGTGTTGAAATTTGAATGCATTTTTATATTTATACATTTTATATTTTAGGATTTGACAATGTTGAGAATGCTTTTTTTTGGCGTGTTTAAAGACATATGATGACCCTACAGTTAACTTGTCACCATTAAAAATAGTTAACTTCTTCCAAAGATTATCATTTTTACCCCATGTACTCGTTAGGTATGCAAGTTGTCTTATCTCCCCAGTTTGCAATTTGACTGCCCCTACCTCACTAGTTACTACAACCGATTTCTGCTGTGCCCAATTGAGTTGTTTTCTTGGCATCCTGTAGGGAATGAGGTCAACAAGGGAACAATAGAAGCTTGTGAAAAGCCCAGGACCTTCACGCGGTCGTCATGGGAATAGTACTCAAGCTACGAAAGAAGCTACATAGACTCCAAACCATTGGAGGCCTTTTTTTTTTAAGTTCAAGATCACCAACAGAGAGTCTCTTTGAGTGTGCAGCTGCACTGTTCTCACAGCAAGTCTTGCTCATCAACCACAGCTTGACTCACAGCTCTGTTTTCACCTCCGAGTATGCTGACAGTGAGCCACACACTACAAGTCTCCATCCAGGGGCAAATGTTTCTATTAGCATACACATACCAATACCTGCCAAATGTAGGATGAGAATAACACACACAATAAATGGATTGAACGTCGTAAGGGTCCTCTTGCCTTGGAATCAAGTGGTTTAGTTAACAGGAAAATAAAAATAAATGATAGATCACAAGCAGTTGTTCCAAGCAACAACAGTCATTTAGTCATGAACATCTCCAGCAGTAACCTTTCTGTGTTGTATTAACTTTGTTTCTGGTCATGAAGTACCTCATTTGCTTGCAAGATTTTACATTCTACAAATGAAATATCATTTCACGTCCATTATTATTAATAATGTTTCTCGCTGACCAATGAGAATTCTAGAAAAAGTTCTGTTTTTTCCATTGCATGGACAGGTGCATGCTGTTTGTGATCCTTTTGTTATGCATTGTGAAAATATAAAGGTAAAAATGCCTTTTGACCCATGTAAACTGAAAGCAAATTTATTTTGGTACTATTAAGTGGGAATAAAAAGAGATTTCGGACACCTGTTTGTTTATTCTTTACTTGGGTTTTACATTTAAAGACAACAAACACACTGAGATATATCCAAAAAGAAACACTGTGCCTTTAGTGTTTACATAGTTGTTCAAATGACCCACACAAATTTGAACAGCTTCATCAGTTAGTTGCTCATAACCTGCAGGTACAAGAGAAAATAATATAATCTTCCATACACACCCTGTTTTTGCAAAGCCAAGGCTTTTGTCCACTTTAGACTTCTCAGGCTATACAGGTGAAAGTGTTATGTTTACACAACGTTGCTCACTCTTTCAATCCAATCCAAGTAGGAGCTGACTTGGGTAAATACGGTTGGCTTCTGGAAGAAGTTACAGCCTTGCCCTGAACCGAAGCTCACCACGCCATGGACGGTCCAGGAGCCATCAGGGTTCTGGCAGTTCAGAGGACCCCCAGAGTCTCCCTTTTAGTAAAGTATAAATAACAATTTAATGTTTCAGTCATTTATTAACCATGTAAATGACTTGACTTGCATCTTATAGCGTCGCTCACATTACAGCCAGCAGTGATGCCATCTCCACCAGCGCAGACCATCTTGTCAGTTGCCAGAATGCCCCACCAATCGTGTTGCGAGCATGTGCTGTGGTCGATCACAGGCAGGAGAGCCTGCTGCAGTATGTCAGCTGGAGCACCCTCAGCTGAGAAAAACAACACAGACATGCTAAGTAAGACAAACATGATTATGATGTTAGTGACAAAATAAAACTTCCAGTACCTTTATGAATGAATCCCTATGCCATAAATAGTGAAAAATCAGGATTACTTGACACACCCTGTAAATATTCATAATTGCTAAATTTGCGAATGTGCCATAACCTTTGATCTAAAAAAGAAATGGCATGGCAACATGGCAGAAAGACCCTTGCTAAATGTCCAGACTAAACTTACAGTTGCACTTAGTATTTCCAGTTGTTTTTTTCTTCCCGGTACTATCTAGCCCCTGACTCTGCTAACCTTCACCTACTGATGAAAGTTGGCTCCTCAGAGTAGTTTGGGCACAATTAATTTCTCAGGCTACATAAACATACGTACATGATACATGTTTAAAGATAATTGCTGAAAACGTGCGAAAATTAAGAACTATGTAGTGCTGAATTGTGGTGATTTAGCGTTGAACTGTTTTTCACCATCTCTTGGGTGTGATCTTTCACAATTTTGAAGACTCATTTTACTGTATAAATGCAGGGATTTATTTTATTATTCAAATTCGGCAGGGTGGTCCATAACAGTCTGCACTGTGCTGTGTCAAAATTCGGCAGGGTTGTTCACAATAGTGTGTCAAATTAGAATACACCAGTGTATATCTTTCCAGCGACTCCAGTAGTTACTGTATAAAACACTGATGAGCATAGACCACCGTAACTACGGCACTCACTGGACAGTCGACCCCAGCCAGTTATGTAGCACGCAGAGCCATGGGGAAGGACGACATTGCGTTGTGGGAGGCAGGATGGCATGATTGTGTCAGAGAAAACCACAGGGGTGGAGAGCTTGATCAGGGCCATGTCATTGCTGCAAAAGCCACATGCAGGACATACTAAGCAAATCATAGTGGCTGAAACATAATTTTCTGACACCTCAGAAAGAACCCACTGGCATGTGAGGCCCTGCTGATACGAAGTGGTGTGGATGACTGTCACGTGTTACCGGCTGAGGAGGATGTTGTAGTTATCATGGGTGATGATCTGGCCCGCCCTCCGTGCAACTGAGCTCTCCTCATTTGCCCTTAAGCTGTGCTTCCCCACTTCCACTCTATAGTTGTAATGGCCACTGTGTAAAAGCACATGGCACAGTGTTTCCTTTTTTGAGGTTACAACATAATCAACTTTTTCTGTCTGTGCTTACCATATTTAAGAAGATTGTGAACTGCTTGTGAACTTAGTTTTTTGAGTCTCACTGAGGTGGCACCGTGGGTGACTACTTAGCACATCTGCCTCACTGTTCTGAGGACCTGTGTTTAAATCTGGCCTCACGTGTTATATAGTTTTTAAATGTTCTCCCCATGCCTGTGTGGGTTCCGCTGCACCTCCCCATCATCCTTCCAGCTTGAACACTACTGTATTTGATGGAGAGAGTAAATTGTGTTGTATGGAACTCTTTATATTGTATAAACTGTAAATTACAGTTTTTTTTTGTGTCATTCTAAAGATATTGATACATATCTGTATCCAGTAATTAGCAGATATGGAAAGGTCTTTCCATTTAGTTAGTCATAAAGTGCGCTGATTGGATGAAAGGAATTTATATACGTTTGAGACTGGTTTTTTTTTTCCCTTTCCGGAAAATTCTTTGCGATTTGCTCAATAAACTCTGAATATACTTTTGAACTCAATGTACCTCTCGACTTTCATTGAACTTTTTCACTGGTGCTCCGACATCCCAAGATATGCTGTAAATCGGCTGCCATGAGTGACTCGGACGAAAGTCCACCATGAACTAGTACGATGAGTGACCGTTCCCTTGATCTCAAATGCTACCTGAGAGAGCTTGGTAGGTGGTATCTTAAATTAGTAGTATTATTATTTTAATCTCCCCGCGTTTCCTAGTTTACAACACGTGAGAGGAACACTGGATAATTCGGTGAATCTCAGGCCTGAATCATAAACTCAACGACGAAGCACTGGCACGAGTCCGTCAAAAAAAAGAGAGTAGATTTAAGGCGCATATCCTTGATTAGACGCCATCAGATTTACACAGAAGCACAATTTAGAGTCTTCAAATGAAACCAACATGGATATACTGGTAGGTTTTTGGAATGCGTGTGAAAACCGGAGTACCACGAGAAAATTAACACACTAAGCATCGGGAGAACACGCAAACTCTACACGGGAAGGGTTTAAACCCGGGTATCAACTCATGACCTCTGAATCGTGTGGCGGATGTGCTCACCAGTCCTTTACCACCACTTCAAGTCAATATTATTTTGGCAACACAGTGATCACAGATGGACGATATTAGTTTTGTTTGTTGGGGGTGATATGGTATGTCCAGTCGGAGATCCATTTATTGGAAAGTGCCCATGGTGTTAAACCAACTTGTCCATTCAGATAGAAGAACATTTGTGAACCCCAAAGTTACTGGTCTTGAATCTCAGCTGGGGTATGGCTCACAATCTCTATTCTTTTTGCAGAAGGAAACTGCCCACGCACCATAATTTGAATACTAATGGAAATTTGCTGCCATCACCAGACTTTATAGTGTTACTACATAGATACGTCCCCAATAAATCAATCGATTGACTGTATAGTCCATTGTTTTTCAATGTCTGAGTCAAGGGACATATTTTCCATTGGAAAATCGAACGGCACACCACCAAACAAAATTGTAACGTCATTATTCAAGTAGTTTTGTTGAATTAATCCTGCATTTAAAGACGTGTTAATGTTCAACCTGTGCAACATGGTTTACTGTCTCGCAATAATAAATATACGTTATTGCAATGGTGATGCAAGCGTCCACATTCCTTTTGTGTTCAGTCTTACTTGATGCAGTGTGCAGCAGTGAGGATCCACTCGGACGCAATTAGGGTTCCCCCACATACGTGACTCCAGCGCCCACTGCTGTCTGATTGGAGGGACACCTGTGCATAACCGTGGGAGATTGCAGTAAAGGGTCAGACGCGTATGTTGGTAGGTGGGGGAATCAAGCACAATATTTTGAATTTGGAGTTTCCCATGTATTTTATTTGGTATCGTGTCAAAATGCATTTTTTGGAATCATAGAATCTTTAAAAAATTGAAAAATCCTGGAATAATTGAAAGTCAGTAGAAAACTGTTACAGACATTGTCAATCAATACAAATCAATGCAACCTTACAGGCTAGTGTTAGTTATACTATAGTCCGATCTCACCTGCCAGGGCCAACTGTGTGGCTTAACATCCACTCCGGCTACCACTCGTTCCAACAGAGGAGGATAGGCTGGTAGGCCACATCCATGCACTAAAAACACATGAGCAAAACACTTTAATGTTCCTGTATACTTTGAGCAAAGCTCAAAGCTCAAAGCTTTAAGATCAAATGGCGAGTCTTAACTTTAGTCAATATTTGTGAATATTATGTATTACCGTCAGCTACCATTAGAACAAGAAACACCAGCTTCCTCATGACTGCCCTTGCAGATTGTGTCCAAGTGGCAGTGCTGACGATACACACAGAAAACCAAACAAGTGTTGAGGAGGTTGACATGTGGCAAGTAAAAGCATTTTCCCATCACTACTCCCTTTTGAGCGCATTTGATTCTTTGTTTTTGTTCAGTACATGTCATGACGAAGAATCTGGTAGAATAAAACACTCAGAACAATACAGTAAATGATACGAGTACATGGTGTCATCGATGCATCTCTATCAATAGGTTTATGGTTAAATTTATTGTTTTCAGTAGTTCACTAAAAAAAGTGGAACTAATATATACCTTGAAAATATTATTTTTGTGATTGCTGGATCAATATATATATATATATATATATATATATATATATATATATTATATATATATATATATATATATATTTAAATTGGACTACTGAACTAAATTAAGTCTTCCAAGATATTCAAATGTATTAGGTGGCCCCGATAGTGCCCTCCATAATTATTGGCACTCCCGGTTAAGATGTGTTAAAAGCCTTAAAATAAATTCAGTGTATATTGCAGAAGAATACTGTCACACTGAAAATTTTAGGAAAATGTAACCTTCAACTCAAATGAATTGTAAGAAAATAAAAAAAAGGAAATAAATATAATTGAAGCATTTCTGTCATTTCTACAGCAGTTTACAAAGTTTACGAAGAGTATGCAGGAACATTTAATTAGTAATTCATCACTTCCTGTTTCCCTGGGGTATAAATATGACGTGACACAGAGGCCATTTCTCTTATCCACTCTTAAACATGGGAAAGACAAAGGAACACAGCATACAAGTGAGGCAGATGTGTGTCGACCTTCACAGGTCAGGCAGAGGCTATAAGAAGATTGCGACTCAACTGCAGCTGCCCATATCCACTGTGAGAGGAATAATTAAGAAGTTCAAAACAACTGGAACAGTGGTAAACGAGTCTGGATGAGGACCCAAGTTTATTTTGCCACCACGCACAGTGAGGAGGATGGTAAGAGAAATCAAAAGATCTCCAAAGCTCACTGTTACAGAATTACAACAAAAGGTAGCATCCAAAGTCTCTAAATCAACCATCTGGCGCGGTCTACATGCCAACAAGCTGTTTGGGAGGCATGCAAGGAGAAAACCTTTCCTCACTCACAATCATAAATGCAAACGTTTGGAAGTCGCCAAGCCGTATTGGGGCCTCAACTGGGACTGTGTGCTTTGGTCAGATGAGACCAAGATTGAGCTTTTTCGCAACAGACACTCTCAGTGGGTCTGGCGTGCCACGAAAGATGCGCATGCTGTAAAGGACCTCATACCCACTGTGAAGTGTGGGGTGGGTCAGTGATGCTGTGGGGCTGTTTTGCTTCCAAAGGCTTTGGGAATCTTGTTAGGGTGCATGGCATCATGAATGCTTTGAAATACCAGGACATTTTAAATCAAAATCTGTTGGCCTCTGCCTGAAAGATGGAAAGATGAAGATGGGTTGTCACTGGGTCTTTCAGCAAGACAATGACCCTAAACATATGGGCAAATCTACACAGAAATGGTTCACCAGACACAAAATCAAGTTCCTCTCATGGTCATCTCAGTCCCCAGACCTCAACCCCGTTGAAAACCTGTGGGGTGAGCTGAAGAGGAGAGGACCCAGGTCTCTGGATGATTTAGAGAGATTCTGCAAAGAGGAATGGCTGAAGATCCCTCTTTCTGTCTTTTCACATCTTGTGAAACATTATAGGAGAGGATTAGGTGCTGTTTTGTTGGCAAAAGGGGGTTGTACAAAGGATTAAAACCAGGGGTGCTAATAATTGTGACACACATTATTTGATGTCAAATAATTATTTCTTTAGGTGGGATTTTTTTCCCCACTGAATAAATGCACTTGTATTGAAGGCTGGATTTTTCTCTTTTTTTCCATTAAGAACCCATATTATTTAGAAAAAAAATATTAGAAGCTAAAAAACCACATCTTAACCAGGGGTGCCAATAATTATGGCGGGCACTTGTGTGTGTGTGTGTGTATATATATATATATATATATATATATATATATCTATGTATGTATGTATATGGAGAGAGAGAGAGACGAATGTATTATTCTGTCATTAAAATATCATTTACATGTCAAAAAATTTGTGACGGCAAGAAAAAAAATATTTTTTTTCTCGCTGTAACCTTTTAATTTTTGGTCTTATTTTTAATTTATTTAACACTCATATCTTTCAGATTCCTGACTGAGACATATGTGAGGTTCCCATTGAGGTTATCTTTGGCAGTTAAACTCTGAATGGTGAAACCTTACCTGGATTTACCCTTCAAGGTTGTTTTCTTCATTAATTTTCCCCCAACTCAATGTTCATATACAGCGTATGTATTCATGTGCTAATGACTCACTCTATTATATTTTCCATCAGGACACTCGACTTTGATAGCATTTGGGATGTTCATCATGGAAGAGGTTTTTTAATTGGTGAGTAATTCACTTGAATATCATTGCAGTACATGACTAAGTGTAACTAGTTAATGGTCCTCCGGTCTGCAGAAACAGACATTTTCCATATATACAACATGAATGTGCATACTAGACTCTAGACATAGCACAAGAAACATCTGTTAAGTATCGGGTTGGGCCCGAATATCTCCTCATTATATTGCATTACACTTCTCTAGCACTGCAAACTACAACCAAAATGTCTGTGTAGTTCTTCAGTTATCTTGTTTTCAAACTTTGGGGAATGAAACCAAAACGTATTTTAATTTCACACTTCTGTACTAAACATTTCATTTAACATTTTTTCCTTCATACACCGCAAAGTGCCTGGTGTGCGTGCAATAGCCATTTGTTGTATTTTTTTATGGAAATTACTGAATACATTATGCCAGCATGAGGCCATCTACTATTACTCCAGCTGGCCACAAGATGGTGACAAATAATTGTATTTCTTTTTATTCTGAAAAGACTCTTAAAGAAAATTTCTAAAATTGTATTTCAATTATTTGATGGGCTCAACATCACTGTACTGCATGGAGTAAAATAAAAAAAACATATTTTAATGACTTTGAAAATAAATACTACTTAGACCAATGGGCATCCATATTCATCATTTGTCTCACTGACTACTGTACTCAATCAATCATTCATACAAGTAAGCTTTTCATTCGTTAAGTACTGCTAGGTGTTGTTCGGTTTTCTCGTGTCCTAGAACTCAAAGCGGTGTCAGTAAAAGCTCATAAGTTAAAGCTTCAACAGGGATACCATATTATTATTGTGATTAGAATATTCCATATTGTCTTCTATTTTCAATACCTGTACGTTTTGCTTATTTCCTGTTGATTCAACTTACTCAATTTTAGAGTAACGTTATTATCATTAGAGCTGTCATCATGCACAGTGTTTAGTCCCCCTTTGGCTCTTGTGAAGTACTATTTGTGTTTTATGGCTCGTCATGAAACATTGAACAACGGCAAAAGCATTTTTGGGGCAATTAAGTGCCACCAGTCTGTTTTGTATTCATATGTACTTATGACTATATGAAATTTGATTGAACTGCAAAATTCTAACAGGACTGAGAATCTCTGGGATTAGTTCATGGGCTAGGATTCCCCTTTAAATATTAAAAAAGAAAAGTGCAAAATAGCCAATAAATACAAAATGGCAGAATGCACCTCTTTTCAGGGAAGTGTTCATGGCTTTGTTGGACTACTCATGACAGACATCATGTTGGTAAATGAAACTGACTTTGGCGGAAAACATTTCAAACTTTATCTATCTATCTATCTATCTATCTATCTATCTATCTATCTATCTATCTATCTATCTATCTATCTATCTATCTATCTATCTATCTATCTATCTATCTATCTATATCTATCTATCTATCTATCTATCTATCTATCTATCTATCTATCTATTCATTCACTTTGTTGCTTATCCTCACGAGGGTTGCGGGGAGTGCTGGAGCCTATCCCAGCTGTCAACGGCCAGGAGGCTGGGTACACCCTGAACTGGCTGCCAGCCTATCGCAGGGCACACGGAGACAAACAGCCGCACTCACAATCACACCTCAGGGCATTTTAGAGTGTCCAATTAATGTTGCATGTTTTTGGGATGTGGGAGGAAACCGGAGTGTCCGGAGAAAACCCACGCAGGCACGGGAGAACATGCAAACTCCACACAGGCAGGGCTGGGTTGGAACCCGGGACCTCAGAACTGTGACGCCAATGCTCTACCAGCTGAGCCACCGTGCTGCCCATTTATTTATTTATGTATTTATATATTTGTTTGTTTTAACAGGCTGCAATTCGACTCTGCTTTAGTTATACCAGTATTACATTACGTCAAGCACATGTAGTGCATTTGTGTGGGTGTGTGTACTGTTGTTGTGTGTTTTAACTATCCTGTGTGGGCATCATCGAAGAAAGTAGCCTTTATGCAGTGTGCCGAGTTCCAAGGCAGAAACATTGTTTAGCAATATAACATTGTGTAACTAAAACCACATGTTATAAAGTGGAGGACAGACAAACACACTCTGACCCCGCTATTCTCAACATCAAGGACTGATGGTCGCGTATTAGAAAAGAATACAACAAATGAAGATGTTTGATTGACACATTTTACAATGGGCTTTCCTTTTCACATTCATTTGAATAAGATACATAACACTAATAGTATGATGAATAGCTAATTTCGCCATCTATCATTAATCATCAGCAATTAATTCTCTGTCGAGTTTAGATGAGGCAGCCCTTGTGGGGTAGAGTAGAATTACTGACCCATACCCAGTTTACACGTCAGGTCTGTGTCTCATCCAGTTTTGTCATTCTTATGATGTTAAGATAAGGAAAAGACTAATGACATTTTCTTTTTTCATTCAAGGTTCATGTAGTAATGGCAGTGTGTTATTGCTGAGATGATAAACACGACCAAGTAGTGACATACTGTATAGTTGTATTTACATTCATTTTTAATCAAAATGACCTGATTGTTAGAATTAGGGTGCGACAGTAGTGGTGGGCTGATCAATCCAAATATTGACGGTATTGATACTAAGTCAGTATCAGGATCATATTGATTCAAGTGTGGACATTTTAATACAGTAGTTTCATTTTTGCTCTTGTTTCCACTGCTGTGGTTATGTCAAACAAGTCTCAGCCAGGTCGCCAAACTTGTCGTTTCTGTCTAAGCGCAGACCCAGCACACTTCACTCCTCTTACCGCTTCGTGTTCCAGTGTTGTGCTGTCACATGACTTAGCAGCGCAAATTAAAGAAGCATGCAACCAAGCTGGGTCGGGTACACCTGCCCACCAGAGCACACATAATGCATGCACAAACTGTTCTTTCCCTTGTAGCTTCACGTTCACCTCATTCACGTCTGTCACTATGTCCAAAGCAAAAGCTAAATCGCTGTCACTCAGCTCAGGAAAATTGTCAACTTCATTAAGTAGCGCCAAAAATGAGATAATCTCCTGTTTGAGCTCTCCTACTCAGGGTTGTCCTTGTCCAACCTTTCTTGGATTATTTTGAGCAGCCTAATTTGGTGATCCATCTGTAGTAATGTTAAACGTACTCAAAGGTACCTTATGCCTCTTGATGATCCCCAACATGCTTCGATATTCTTTCGGGCCTTCACGAGAGCCGTATGAAAACCGGCAAAGAGCCGCATGCACCTCGAGAGCCATGGGTTGGCCACCGCTGACTTTGGTCAACATGGCGAGTCACTGTCCTCCATGATAAGTTAATGTTTTCAGATTTGTTCTTGCTCTCACGACGCAAGGTACTTGCTTTCTGTACCATGCGTTCATTTAGTAACTCCCCCTGCTATACCAGCAAAAAACTAACCTTTGTGAGAGAATCTTGAATGGGAGTTTGTCAGATAAAGCGGTTTCGCTGAATTTTAACCGGTGAGCCATAGACATCTGTTCCTTCGTTCTTTGCTTGTTAGCATGACTAGCATGCTTTTTAGAAAAGTGACGGCTGATGTTGTAGTCCTTTAAACCAGCAATGGCTTTTTTTGCCCAGTAAAACAAGACACTATGACTGGAATTCATTGAAAAAGTATTTAGTAGTCCAGTCTGTATCACTCAGCACTCAGTCAACTTTTATTTTCTTTGACCCGTTCAGGGTTGAAGATGGGTTCGTAGCAGGAGCTGAGTAAAAACAGAACAGCTCCAAGTCAAGTCAATGTATTGGTGTGGAAACTGCATCACCTGGTGGAAACCCTGGGTATTACAGGACAAAGTTAAATGAATGTAGTCAGAATTTTGATATAATTTGTGGGCTGAATTTAAATAAATAACAGGCCAGATTTGGTCCCCGGGCTGTGGGTTGCACAGTATGTGCTGGATAGCAACAAGTATTTTACTGGAGTTTACTGATGTTCGTTTACACTATTTGTACAACAGACAATCAGCAGAGAGCTGGAGGGTTCTTGTTTTATCCTGCAATGGCAGACAAACCAAAAAGCCAGACATGAGTTTAAATATCTAGAAGGTAAAGACATCAACCACAGATCTTATATTCCAGACCTCGACCATAATGTTAATGTTTCCTTTATATATTCAGTGATACAAGTGGATCCATCCATCCATCCATCCATTTTCCTCTGATTATCTGAGATAGTGTACTGTAAGGTCACGGACGCATTAAGTCTAGCAGGGAAGCTCAGACTTCTCTCTCCCCAGCCACTTCCTCTCACTCTTCCGAGGGGATCCCGAGGGATTCCATGGCATGATGAGTGACAGTCTCTCCAACATGTCCCCTTAGTGGGACGTGCCTGTGACACCTCTTTTAAGTGTTACTTTTGAAAAGTGGCAGTACAGTTCAAAAAGGTTTTCTGACAGGAGCTGTTGAAGCCTGAAACAGATTGCCTTTCCTTTAAATTTTTCTGGGTAAAAAAAATTTCAAACTCAAACAGCTTCCTGCTCACTGGGAATGATTGTTTTCAACCTTGGAATTCCTTAAAGTGGGGAATAATCTTTTTTTTTTTTTTTAATTCCATTTTTTGAGAACTAAACAGGACCTCACCTCTCTTAATTACATTGGCTATGCGCATCTCTCCTCAAGATGACCTCTTTAGATCTAGAAACGTCATCTAAATACAGCTTTGTTTAGTTATCAGAGGCAGATTGATGCATGCTTTTGGTTACACAAAATGCCCAAACCCTCCCCACCGCTTCTCCAGCCGCTTGTGCCACCACCACCTCTCAGTCCAAATAAAGCTCCATCTGACTCTTGTCAGATAATCAACTTTTTCCATAGAGGAATTGGATTTAGTTTGCCTGAACACCAAAGTATTTAAGCAGGCTCACCTTCACCTTTCCAATGACCTCACTATGCTTCTCCATCCAGTATAAACACTGGAAGATCCTCATAGTCTGTTCCCTTGGTTCCTGGATTCTCAACAGTACCCCACACCCTCCCATTCCTAACCAATCCCTGACTGCCTCAGCCTCCACCTCTATGATATGACATGTCAATGCCCATCTAATTTTTACAATATTTTGGAGGTAACTGTATACGACAGCAGGGGAGATAACATCTCCAGGCTCCTGCGAGGCACAGGAACTCTACAGTATGTACTTAATAACATGAACTGCTGAAAAGGGACCTGGCTCGACGCTTTGGCAGAGGAGCTCACTGGTGGATAGAGAAGGGAAACCCAGTGTTCTGGGGCGGGGGGTAATTGAGACCATGTGAGCCCCCCACCTCTCATGTCCACTGGACTGGATTAAAGAAGAAATGGAACCTTGTCAGCCTGAGATCACTTTCAATTAGATGCGCCCAGAGCAAACGCACAAGGCCAGCAAAGAGGGTGAAGCCATAATACCCTAAAAAAATATTTTTTCTTTTTAATTTTTAAATTGATTATCGAGGATTGTGACACTCTTATGTTTCCTAAAGGTCTTAACATTCACTTAACACAAACAATAGCTACATGACACAGCCCTGTTAACAAAATTATATATATAGTTTCATTTATTTTTATTTTTTAAACTTCTTTTCTGTGGAATCACAGAAATTTGTTTAGGGTCAACATGCTATTACCATAAATTTCATGGCTATATCTAATGTTTGCAATTTGTGTGGTAAACACACTGATACGTTCAGTCCTATTACTCAAATGGAGAGCTTCAGTATAATAAAACAATGTGAAAATAAAGTTGGCTGAGATGGCCCACCAAACATTTTGAGTAGTTTAATATGTACATTGTCATGATATTTATAGTTGGAAAAAAAAAAAAAAAAAAAAAAAACCTTTCTTGTGTTACAGCAAGTAAGTGGCACGGATTCTTTGGAATGGTCCTTATTCAGTTGTAAAGTGGTGTCAGTCTCACTGTTTGTGTGCTACCACTGCCCCAAAAGCTCAGACGTAACTCATTTAGGGCTAGTATAAATGTTTAGTCACTTGTTACACTCAAGTATGCGATGGCCATTGGGCTCACTGCCCAGTTCACACAATGAGCTCATCGAGGTCCCTCAGACATACACTGTACAGCACTGCTCTATTTGTCCACTGCTTGTAGAGATGTACAAATCTCTAATTCTAAAATTCTGATTCCATTCAAATATAGGTCTTTGTTCTTGGAGTTCCTGCTCACCCTCCCAAATGTGCAATTACACTACCCTCTGAATCACTTGTAAGCTATTTTTTGAAATCAAGTTATTCTGAGTTTTGCAGGATTTTGATGTACCAGTGCTGTTAATTTACACTGATCCATACTGTGTCAACTCTTAAAAACTCCTTTGATGTTAAATAATTCAGGAGGACGTTTTCCTGGCCCCCCCTCTGGATTCAGGTCTGGATTTGGGGCTTGAAGGTGAGTGCCTGGTGCCACAGCCCAAATGCGTAATGTGTGTCTCCCTTCCCATGTGCTCAGCACTTGTGGGAGGAGCCATAGAGGTCGGGTGCAGTGTGAGCTGGGCTGTCACTGAAAGCAAGGACCTTGGCGAGCCGATCCCCAGGTACAGAAGCTGTCTCGAAGGACATGGAATGTCACCACTCTGCCAGGAAGGGAGCCCGAGCTGGTGCGTGAGGTTGAGAGGTTCCGACTAGATCTAGTTGGGCACGTCTCCACACATGGCTTGCACTCTGGTCCCAGTCCTCTTGGGAGTGGTTGTACTCTCTTCCACTTCGGAGTTGCTCAAGGTGTGGGTATACTTAATACTCCCTGGCTTGGCCCCTGTACGCTGGGGTTCACCCCAGTAGACGAGACTGGAGCCTCCCTCCGACTTTGGGTGGGAGGATGGGTCCAGACTGTTATTTGTGTATTTTGGACCTAACAGCAATACATACCCTTTTTGGAGTCTTGGAGGGGGTGTTGGAGAAGGCTCCTGCTGGGGACTCCATTGCTCTGCCCAAACGTATTGCAAGTATCTCCTGGGAACATCTGAAAGACTCACCTGTCAGAAGGAATTTGAACTCTCACCTCAGAAAGCTCCCCGCCTCACCCACATCGCGTGAGAGGCGGGAGACCTTAAGTCTGAATGGACAAAGTTCTGTGCCTCCATTGCTAAGAGGGCCAACCAGAGCCGTGGTCATAAGGTGGTCCGTGCGTGTCGTCGCAGCAATCCCCATACCCGTTGGTGGACACCAGTGTTGAAATATGACGTCAAGATGAAGAAGGCCTTTTTGGCCTGTGGGACCTATGAGGCAGCTGATGGTGTCAGGGTCATGGCCAGGCCACTTCCCTGTGCGTGGCTGCCTCGGGCAGCAGCTCCTCACCTGCGTCACATTGTCGCTTATTATGCCATGTATTTAAGCCTTGTGTGTTGTATTGCTAGTTGCCTGTTTGTTGTATGAGACTGTGTGAGTTTCTTGTAGTGTATTTGCCTTGTTGCTATGGCCCAGTCTTCCTCTGGCAGCATAACCAAGTATAGTCAAGTCTTGTTTTTACCTAGTAGTTATCTGACCTCGTTTTCATGTTTTTGGACCTTGCCTTTTGCCACATGATTTTGTGCCTTTGCCTTTTTTGGACTGCTTAACTGTGTATGACCTCTGCTTGGAATAAAACCACCCTCAACATCATGTCACTTCCTCAGAGTCCTGACTTTTGGGTCCTCCCCCTTGTCTTATGTTCATGACAATCAATTGAGAAAGAATACTTTTGAGACAGAAAACATTGTACATGTTTTACAGGGTAGTAGTCTTTGGAAACTAATCCAAGACTAAGACAAAGTTATCTGCTTCTCCCTGCCTTGTGCACACCTGTTCCTGAGTGCATTTTCCCCTCCTGCGCATCATTTAACCTACTTATTCCATACATTGAATATTGTCTGGGTCTATCTGGACACCAGTTTGCTGTACCTTCTCATCACGTTCCAACATTCCTAATTCCATGTTCCTGACTCACAGGAACCCTTGATCAAATTTCTGATTACCGACCTTCTCTTTGACCTCACCCATGCTTTTTGGATACTCTTATCTTCGCTGACTGAGTGACCACATGTGTACCAACCTTCCCTGTTTATTAAAATAGTCTTTTGGAACTCTCTTTTGTGTATTAGTGTTGTACATTTAGGTCCTGTTCTTTGTCCCGCTCATGAGAATTTGCTTCTAAGCACGAATCCACTCCCTATTCACTATCACTTCCACCACATTGATCTGTGTTCTTCTTTTCCATTGGCTTGTCCTTTCAGGGGGTTACAGTCTATAACCTACTCCAGATGAGATTGTCTGGACAAGGAGTAATCCACCTGTATGCTAATACCTCTCCTCTTGTAGGTCACCCGATGTTCCTCCTTCCTCTGGAAGTAAGTTTTCACTACAGCTATTTCCATCCACTTTGTGAAGTCTACAATCATCTGTCCCTGCTAAGTTCCTTTCCTAGATGCCAAACTTACCCATTACTTCTTCATCACCCCTGTTTCGTCCACTAACATGTCCATTACAGTCTGCACCAATAACTAACTCTCTCTCTGTCTGGCATGCTCAGAACTTCTTTTTTCTAGCTCCTTCCAGAATTTCTCTTTCATCCCTATATTACATCCTACCTGTGGGGCATAGTCACTAATAACGCTCAAATTTTAGCCTCAACACTCGATCTGATATTCTTCCCACCTCAAAGACATTCTTAGCGAACTCTTTCTTTCAAATAACCTCTACTCAATTCCGCTTCCTATCTACACTGTGGTAAAATAATTTAAACCCCTAAAATTTCTGTCCTTAATGATTTTCCACTTGCTCTGCTGGACATACAATGACTCAATCGTTCTACTAATCATCTGTCAACCAACTCCTGAGATTTTCCTGTCATAGTGCCAGCATTCAAAATCCCCAGATTCAGTTCTAAGTTTTGTGCTTTCCTCTTCTTTTCCTCCATAATAACCCACTTTGCACCTCTCCTTTGTCTTTGACCCACAGTGACTGAATTTCTACTGCTGCCCTCCAGGATAACGGCACAGTGGCGGACGTTGTGCAACAGTATGAAGAAAATTTCCACATGGCTTCAAAGCCCCGTAATCTCCAATCATCCATCCATCCATTTTCTGAGCCACTTATTCTTAAAATGGTCGCAGGAGTGCTTGAACCAATCCGAGCTGTCACTGGGAGGCAGACAACAGTCAGACGAACGATCACACCTAGGGCAATTAAGAGTCTCCAATGAATGCATATTTTTGGATGTGGGAGGAAACCAGAGTGCCCGTAGAAAACCCATGTAGGGATGGGGAGAACATGCAAACTCCACACAGGCTGGGCTGGGATCTGAAACCTGGTCCTCAGAACTGTGAGGCCAATGCTTTAGAGCTGTTTCACCGTGCCATCCAATCATCCAAACATAGTTTTTCATTTAAACTAGTGTGGTGTATAGCCCAACATTCTTCTGCTAAAATGCTGGCTGGAGAGCTAAGCGTACGAGGTTAAAGGCCAGATTCATTGTCCGTCCCTATGAGGTAATTGTGTTTGTGTTTAGAGCATGTTGACTCCCCACTCTGCTTCTCCTCTGCCGTCCATCTTTCCTACCACGCTTTTCCCCCACCTATCCTCACTCTGTGTGTACAAGTCCCTCTCCCGCTGGGAAGAGGTGCATGAGACGTTGGCTCGGCCATACATCTCTGTCAAAATCTCTATGAATAAATTAACCTTTTAAAGATTAGTCCACTCTAATACCTCAGGGTTTTTTAAACAGAAGAGCAGGGGCCCCCATCCCCTACACACTGCACACCAAGCCTTATCAACATGGAGCTATTAAAAGACAACTTAGAGCAGGCATAGTGTTTTTTTTTTTTCCCCACCAAGCTGATTTTTTTCACATTATATATATTCATGGATTTTATGCTTTATTTTATCAGCATCTCCCCCCAACATTTGTCATAAATCCTAATATTTGTATTGAGGAGTTGGTTATATACATGTCAAAGAATGATCACTCTCACTTAATCAAATAACGTCTGATTTATTTGGCACAAGTATGTTTGTTGTTGGCAGCCTAAATGTTGGAAATTTCCCTAGAAGATAAAAAGCAAGATGACAGAGGGAAAAATGAAATGCTCTCCTGGCATCACCTCATTTCACTGAGCATACCAATCATAGGGCTCCAATGGCCATATTGTATGGTATCTAGGCATTCCAGCGTCTCTTGGGACACATTTTCTGATTGAATTGCTTTTTCCAGTATACAGTCTGTGTGTGTGTGTGTGTGTGTGTGTGTGTCTGCATGTGTGCGCGCGTGTGTGTGTGTGTGTGTGTGTGTGTGTGTTTCTGTAGGCATATACACTGAACAAAATATAAACACATCAATTTTGTTTTTGCTCCCATCTTTCTTGAGCTGGACTCAATGATCAAAAGCTTTCTACTTTCGCAAAAGGCCGTTTCCTTCAATTATTGTTCACAAATCTGTATAAATCTGTGTTCATGATCATTTCTCTGTCGAAATAATCCATCCTACCTCACGGGTGTGGCATATAAAGATGCTGAAAAATTAGACAGCATGATAATTGCACAGGTGTGCCTTAGGCTGGCCACAGTAAAAGGCTACTCTGTAATGTATCGTTTTGCTTTATTCTGGGGACTTGGGCGTCATTATCTGGTGTCGCCACCATTTCCCTCATGCAGTGCAAGAGATCTCCTTCGCATAGACTTGATCAGGTTGTTGTTTGTGGCTTGTGGAATGTTGGTCTACTCCTCTTCAATGGCTGTGCGAAGTGGCTAGATGTTTGCAGTAACTGGAATACACTCGTCGTATACGTCGATCCACAGTATCCCAAACATGATCAATTGGTGACATGTCAGAGGGAGTATGGTGGCCATTCAAGAACTGGGATGTTTTCAGCTTCCAAAAATTGTGCACATATGTTTACAACAATGGAATCTGCAATATCGTATTGCAACATGAAGTGATGGTCGCACAACGATAGGCCTCATTATCATGTCATGGTATCTTTGTGCATTTAAAATGCCATCAATATTGTAAAATGCACCTGTGTTTGTTGCCCACAACTTATGCCTGTCCATGCCATAACCCCACTGCCACTACAGGCCACTCGATCCGAGATGACTCAGAAAACTGCTCACCCACACGACGCCACACACCGTCTGCCAGCTATGCTGAACAGTGAAAACCGGAATTCATCCATGACGAAAACACCTCTCCAACTTGCCAGAGGACATCAAATGTGAGCATTCGCCCACTCAAGTCAGTTACGAGTTGAGGCTACGGTTATCACGTTCCTTCAGTCGGCCTCTGACAGTTTGTGCAGAAATTTTGGGTTATGCAAACAGACTGTTGCTGCGGCTGTCCAGTTGCCAGGTCTCAGACAATCTTGCAGCGAACATAACTGATGGAGAGCTCCTGGGCTGGTGTGGTTACACGTAGTCTGTGGTTATAAGACCAGTTGGATGTACAGTACTGCCAAATGGTTGGAAATCCCTTTTGAAGATGGCTTATTGTAAAGAAATGAACATTCAATTCACGGCCAACGCCTCTGTTTGACATTCCTGCAGTGAACATGCCAATTGGGTGGACCCTCAGAACGTGTGACATCTGTGACACTGTGCTGTGTGATAAACCTGCACATTTCAGAGAGGCCTTTTATTGTGACCAGCCCATGCAACACCTCCGTAATAAGAATGTTGTCTCGTCAGCATCTTGATATGCCACACCTGTGAGGTCGGATGGATTATCACAATAATGGAGGAAGGCTCACTAATAGAGAATTAGACACGTTTGTTGAATGTTTGAGGGAAACCACCTTTTGTGAAATATATATTAAAAAAAAAAAGATCTTTGAGTCCAGTTCATAAAAAGTATGAGCAAAAACAATGTTTATATTTTTCTTCTGTTTGTGTGTGTCTGCATCTGTGTTACTGCTGCAGATAGGCACCCTAAAATTCGCTGACCAAATTTCTGTTCTGGCAAATCATTTTTACAGGGATGAGGGAAAAAAGACTCCACGAGATGAAGTCCAGAATAGGGTGGGATTAGCGTAAATGAAAAGCCCAAAGAAAATATACTTATTGCATAAAATGTATAGAATGTCTGAACAGCATATTGTCATTTTTTGTCATGGAATGAATGGAATAGAATATCTCCAGAAACACACTCTTATTGAGATGACGGTAGACGCCGAATCAACGTGATGCATGGCAACAGCAGTCTTGAAAATTTATCCTAGTCATGCTTTGATTACAATTGCTGTGACTGATCAGATTTCCTGGAATACCTGCCAAGATGCATATATCATGGTAATAATTTAAAATCTCAAGTACATTCATTGCAGCAACATGACAATTCATCAGTGTTTTATTATCGGATACAGGTATGTGTCTTTGTTATAGAAAATTATTTCATGTTCATCTTGGAAGAATATCTTCTTGAGCTCTCAAGCCGTCAACTCTTGGATCAGTATTCAAGTAACAGTGTTTGTTATTGAGGCACTCAACATGATGTCCTCACAGCATTGTGATGCACCATTTTTCAGAATTTTCGACTGACTTGCTAGAAAGGTGTGTACATGTGTACAGCTTCCACTGCATTGGAATGTAATGTAATGTGTTTGTCATTGTTTTATAAATGTGAAAAATGATGCAGAACATAACAGTGGTCTCTTGTTGGCAATTCGGCCAAGACTATCCACCTTGGCTTTCCAAACAAATCAGGATAATTATGAAGAACAGGTTTTAGGTTGAAATTCCTTGAAAAATAAACCATTCATGACTGAGAGAATATGACATGTATTGGCTATGTCACTGGTTTTAGGTTTCACTCTTGAGGTAAGCAGAGGCGTCTCTTAGACTTCCTGAACTTTAACTTGTGCCAATTTGTGTACTTCAGACCTGGAGGTCTCCTCCTCCGTTATTTTGGCCATAAGGAGGGGGTGTCAATTAGGTAGGGGTGAAGGACAAGAGTTCTGCTAGTGCTTGCGGTCTTCAGTCTGCCCTGTTCGACCTCATCACTCAATCTTAGTTTAGCTCTGACAGTTTTAGCCAAGCACTCCTAGACTAATTTATTTCTGTAAAGACAAGCTTGGCCAAGGAGAGCTTCCAGTAAAAGGCCATTGCCTCAACCACTGACCCGCACTCCAGCATGATGGCTAATTTAATTTAATTTATTTTAGACGAGAGAAGGAAGCGGTAATGTCTCTACTACCTTGAGAGAGAAAGTGGAGGGGGAAAAAAGGGCTACCGACCATCTTTGGAAATGTTTGGCTATGCAGGTTCCCTTGACTGCATTTTATTTTTTCCTCGACCCAATGAAGATATCTTGTGATTAGAGGATGAGGGTCATGGTGACCTTGCGGCAAATCTTTAATGGCCGACACCGTGTGGCTCAGTACAAAATGTTTCCTCTTACAGAAGAAAGGGCTACATGGCAGAGGGTCACCCAATTATCTAAAGTTGTCATATTGAGATTTATGCCCAGAAATGTTTCATTTCAGTTTGTCTATGGCCCATATTACCTGCATTTTGGGAATCAGCATTGGGTACAGATACAGACTAAAAATGGTTGCTGAATATTGTTGTGGAGTTTTCAAAATGTGATCGTGAATTTTTTTTCTTCAATATTACTATATGTCTCAAAACAGGATAGCAGCTCTTGTTTCCAGAGATGTTAGGAAAGAGAGTTTTTATTGTAGCACAGTAGGTGGCTCCAGAGTTCATAAATTGTCCCTTTCTGAGTGCTCAGCCCTTGTTTGAGTGTATTGCCCTGCCCGTCGCTGTAGCAGAACCACAACGGCAGCGACAGTCCACATGTGGAAATGCTTGATTTGATATAGTGTCATTTTACTTTGCACAAATGGGTGTATGCATGTTCTCCCCACTGTCTACAGCCCACAACGGTCAGCCATCAAGAAAGAAATGTAATCTGGTGTTACAAACAGTGCTACCAGGGGTAGAAAAGATTACATTTTTCCAACTTTGCACTGGAATAATTTTGGTTTTACGCTGAGAATACAGTCGCCCCCCTCAAAAAAACAAAAAAATAAAATGATTTGTACTTTATTCTTTTATCTTTGTGTTAAATAGTTTGGTGTTCAATTAAAGGAGGAAAGTCAGCAATGTATGATTTTTATCTTAAATCCTATTTGCTTGAACTACAACTCCCCTGTGATTAAGTCTTTGGCCCAGAATTTAGTCTGTCTTTTGCATCCAAGAGCTTCTATATGGAATCAAACTACAACTTTGTTGGCCTTTTCTTTTCGATCGAAACATGACGATGACAGAATATGAAGGGGCCCGACGTGCATGTGTGATCTCAACCTGAGTACTAGAAATTCGGCACAATTTACATACAGTGTATGCCGAATCATCATCAACCAAGTTTGCTAAAGAAATGGGCAAGAACTAAGTTATGGTAAAACCAACCCTTCAAAATATGATGACAGTTTTAATTTATTGATATTTCCAAGAAGCTGCTGATACTACAATGTGAGAAACTACTTGCTCAATACAAATATTCCTGTTTGTCCCAGGATATTTTGTGTTCAGTGTGCCTGGTCAAGTGTGAACAACCAAAACGGGTTAGTGTAACGTAGGGGTGTCAAACTCATTTTCATGGGGGACCACATTGTAGTTCTGTTTCCTCCCAGAGGGCTGTTATGACTGTGAAACCATAAAAATTATAACCACCTCATCATATTTACACATGGAATTTTATTGAAAAGATTTTGAGTCAGGAGTCAAGGATAATAGGTTTTTCAACTGTTGTTAATGTTTGCTAACACAAAACTGTTTGCGGTATCTCAATGTTATAATTTATGACATGAGAATCAGAAATTATGGTATAGATTTGAACAAAAATCATGGAAGTGGAAACATGATTTGCCGTTACTAGCCAAATAAAACCATGCTATGGGCCGGATCTAGCCCCCGGGCCTTGAGTTTGACATCTGTCGTGTAACATAAACTAAGGTTATTTCATATTCAGAGGATATAGAGTAGACTTTATCCCGATATGTCAGTCACCAGATACGTCATTGTTTATCAGAGATTCAATACGGTATGTTTTCTTAATTGGCCTGTCATAAAGATTTTGTAGCTGTAGTTGTACTGAAGCTATTATATACTTTTTCATTGGTATAGAACTGTACTGCATTATATTTAAACGTGTCCCCATTGTGTAGCTCTAATCAGGTCACAATATTTCAATAACAGACAGTAAATTGTGTCAGGATACCTACAATATACTGTTAGTGTATCAGTCAACACTTTATTCATCATAATGTAACACATTTTCCCAAGGAACCAAGATTGAAGTCAGTGTTTACCAGAGGTGATGTTATTAATTGCATGCGCTTGACTACAATTCCCTCTACGTCAGGCATTAATACTGGATGGTCACCACCAAAAAGATTTCCACACCAAGAATCAAATTGTCACAAAGGAAGGTGAATGCAGTAATCATCTGTTACTTGAACCTGGGTTCTGTTTGACTGAACAAATGGACCTGTCTAGGCGGAGGAGAACAAAGGGACCCACACCAATGTAGCCCGGCAAAAGTGTTCAAATGTTCCCTCCGCCCCAGATTCTGGACTACTTCCCCTTAATCTTCACTCTGCTTGAGACCTCAAGAGCCTGTCACCTTTCCTGTCATGCTCGGCTGCCTGCAGCCCATTGGCTAGCAGCAGATTTATTTCTCCTTGTCAGGACCAATAGCATCGCAATGTGGCTCAGCCCACTGTTTAGTTACAGTGACAAACATGCTGATTAGAGAGGCCCCGATGATGGATGGTTCCTCGCTGTGGAGGGACCTGAATTTTTACCAGGTCATAATGGGCTTGACACTGTGCAGCCCCGTGTTCTCTTCCCTCCGTTCCTCTCCAAGAGGACAGGACCCTCCCCCACAGGTCACACTCAAAAGGTCAGGAGTTAACGGGCCAGTCTTTGCGAACTGCCGCCAAATCAAAATGACCCTGTTTGGATTCATATTTGTAGACACTCCATCATCATCACGGTCACTGTGACATATGTATTCCCTCCTTCCCTGCTGCCTTTCCTCCTGTGACCGCCAGTGCCCACATAGGTAAAGCTTTTTGGCTTATTTAAACTGCTTAGCGCCCTCACTCACTTTTGTGCCTGTGAGGCACTCATGTGCACAACATGCACAAACACACTCCTTTGTCCAATGCCAAATTTTTATAGAGTTGTATTAAATTGCATTTGCAGAGATTGAATCAAGTGTGTCGCCTGAGGAGTGTGTTGGGAGGTTAAGTTTTTCGAGTCATGCTTAGGGGACTATTCGAGTTGGAAATATAGTGAGTGTAGCTCTACTGCACACTGACCTGTGGTCATCGCCTTTAAAATCTCACTAAAAGAGCTGAAGGAAAGTTACATGCTTCCCCAGCGAGTGGACTAACATTTAGTACAAGAAGGAAGATGATGATAATATATGCTTTCACGAGTCTTCATTCATTCACATATATTTTATTGGTCAATTTTTTTTTTCATTTTATGAGCCGCTTATCCTCACAAGGGTTGTGGGAGTGCTGGAGCCTATCCCAGCTGTCATTGGGCACGAGGCAGGGTACACCCTGAATTGGTTGCCAGCCAATCGCAGGGCACATGGAGACAAACAGCCGCACTCACAATCAGACCAAGGGGCAATTTAGAGTGTCCAATTAATGTTGCCATGTTTTGGCGATTTGGGAGGAAACCGGAATGCCTGGAGAAAACCCACGCAGGCACGGGGAGAACATGCAAACTCCACACAGGGAGGGCCAGGATTCAATCCAGGTCCTCAGAACTGTGAGGCCAACGCTTTACAGCTGCTCCACCGTGCAAAACATCAATACAAGAAGCTAAATAAAATTGATGTATACAATAAAAACAATTTAAATTGAATGTGCAACTATCCAACATTAAGTGATGTGTGCAACACGGTCAAGGTCAGATAACCAACACGATTAAGACATACACCTGGTCCTGAGACCTGTGAGGACAACGCTCGACAGCTGGGTCGCCGTGCTGCTGAATACTAACATATGCAAAAAAATAAAATAAATAATAAGAAGAAAACATGTCATCAAACTCAAGCAGTGGTAATAAACTGATGGCCAATATTCTGCATATCAATTTCAAGTGCTAACAGCTAATGCTCAATTTAAGATGTCTTTCAGCTATTTTGAAATCGCCTCTAATTCTTCATTATTTCAAGACATGGCACCATCATTTATTTAATTCCACATGATTGAAAAACACATTTATAATACCCATCCCTCAACAGAGTACAGTACACAGCAGATACCTTATTCTTTAACTTTCTGTTGAGCATGAGCCAGCAAGTGAGTATATGGCGGCATTGCTGAATAACTTTAAATGTGAAGAGCCAGATGTTTAACCTGCCTGGGGACTTTAATAATATGCAACCAGTCAAATCCATTGAGGTCTGTCTGGCTTAGCATTATGGAGTTTAGGTCCTTTGGGCAACCCCCCCCCCCTAGAACTGTAGGATGTTATACGCAGAGGCAGTGTGTGTCTGAAAATGTGTTGCCAGAGGAAGTTTCTAGTCCGACAGCACCTCATTTATATTATTTACTAATCAGATGCCTGGGTGCATTAATGATTACTAACTAAAATGTTTGTAAAGCGTTATTGGATTTTTAGCAGTGGGGTTAAGAAGTGTGACCTTGAAGGTCTTTAGGTTGCCATCTTTTTTTGCTTTTGGCTGCTGGCCTCTTCACCTTCCTTCGTTTCCCTCTTAGGACACTCCAGTGACATCACATCAGCTCTCTTTCATATTTGATGCAGAGAGTGAAAAGTTCAGCAGTAGCCTACGGTAGTGAATATTTTTCCATTTGGGGAGCACATAGATGGAGTGGGGGCACTGCAGGTGATGCAGAAAAAAAAATGGGGTAGAATATATGACAAGCCATAAGTGTGTTTCTTTCGGCTTGTCCCTTTCGGGGTCGCCACAGCGTGTCATCTCAGATGAACGCATATGTATGTTTGGCACAATTTTTACGCCGGATGCCCTTCCTGACGCAACCCTTCTCAGGGAGTGGAGGCCCCAGTGGGATCCGAAACCACAACCCCTGGTTTACCAAACCAGTGCTCTAAGTAATCAAAATAATAATTTCCACAGTATGTATATCAATACTCTGCTTAATCTCATAGTTAGATAGCTTTATTCGCGTGACCACCCCAAGGAGACCTGCTCAATTTGTTTTCAGGGAGTTGTGGAGCTGTTATACAGGTAAACAAACGGCTTCGTGGTGCGAGGTGATTATCATCATAATTAAATGTTGTCCAGAATTGACAATCTTCTGAATTTATTTCCTTCATTCTTATTGCCTGCATGTATTTAAATTTTTTACTAAAGACATGAATGTATCTCCCCTCGTGGACAGATGAAATTAGATTAATTATTGCACTCCGTGTAAACTAGCTGTCTAGTCCAGAGTGTACTAAAACTAACAGTACTTGCAGTAACTTGCAAGAAAAATGACAGATTTTGATGGTCATCCAAGGCCAAGATAACTGACGATGACAATCAAATCATTACATGCTTGCTCTCACTCCTTTTCCAGTAAATTCTCTACCAGTCTTCAACTTTTCAGGGTTTTCCCTTTAGAAGTCTTGATCAGTCCTGTGGTGAGTTTCTACTCCAGAAACAGGGACAGCAGTAGCATATAATATATACTGTAATGCTGTATATCAATGAATCAAAATTCCAAACATTGTACTGCATACACACACATGAGCCAAAGAAACTGAATGAGAACAGAAGTGTGTTTGGCAACTTCACATTTTTCAGAAAAACCAATGCAGATGTAAACGGCAAACTGTACATGAATAGATAAATATTATACTGGAGTGAACATGAACAGTAGCATTGAATGCAATAAAAATAAACTAAATGTCAATATTCAGGCAGTTCAGAATGAAATAAATATACTTTCAGTAGAGCATTGGCAGCTCCACATGAATCACTCATATCAACAGAAAACTATCCTTTGCATGTTGACATCTGTTGGTTTGGGGGCAATTGGTGCAAAGTAACCTCATTCCTTGGTATCTTTATATATATATATATATATAGTAAGTTTTATTAATTATCCCTTGAACATAACTGGTTGAACCTTCCTCAGCAGCAACAACTCTAGCATTTTCTATAACTGCCAATAATTCTTTCATATCTCTGTGGAAATATTTTTCCCAATCTCCCTTGCTTAATCCTTTCTTCAAGATGTTTTGTTAAAGAACAGAATTGATGGTTTCATTAATAAGACCAAGTTGTGTAATTCCTGAAGGGGATACACAGCCCAAGACCATTCCACTACCACCACCATGTTTGACTGTTGTTATTCTGAAATGTGCTAGAACCCAGACTCTGCTTCTTCATGGGAAGAAGGTGTGTTGGTGGAATTGAGGAGGTCTTTGAAGTATTCCACCCACTGACTCACAACATCCCGAGTTGAGGTCAGCAGTAGCCCATCCCCACTATACACAGTGTTGACGGTGCACTGGTTCCCCCTCCTGAGACGCCGGATAGTGGACCAGAATTTTCTCGTCCTCAAATTGTTCTCCGAGTCCATGAAATATTTTCCCAAAACTCTTAGCTATCGGTCGTTTTCTCCTTGGAACAATGCCATAAGTGTCATTTTTGCCTGGTCTCTTCCTTATTGTTGTCATATTGTCGATTTCGCGCCGGGAACCATTCACACATCTTGTATCAACCTGACTTTCCGCAATATTCTGTATATTTTATGTTTTCTTCATTAATAAAACCCTGGGAAGCACTGAAGCCGCAAAAACTGGAGCGCCAAGTAGTGAGGGAACTTCTTCTTCTTCTTTTCCTTTCGGCTTGTCCCGTTAGGGGTCGCCACAGCGTGTCATCTTTTGCCATCTTAGCCTATCTCCTGCATCTTCCTCTCTAACCCCAACTGCCCTCATGTCTTCCCTCACCACATCCATAAACCTTCTCTTTGGTCTTCCTCTCGCTCTTTTGCCTGGGAGCTCCATCCTCAGCATCCTTCTACCAATATACTCACTCTCTCGCCTCTGAACATGTCCAAACCATCGAAGTCTGCTCTCTCGAATCTTGTCTCCAAAACATCCAGCTTTGGCTGTCCCTCGAATGAGCTCATTTCTAATCCTATCCAACCTGGTCACTCCGAGCGAGAACCTCAACATCTTCATTTCTGCCACCTCCAGTTCAGCTTCCTGTTGTTTCTTCAGTGCCACCGTCTCTAATCCGTACATCATGGCCGGCCTCACCACTGTTTTGTAAACTTTGCCCTTCATCCTAGCAGAGACTCTTCTGTCACATAACACACCAGACACCTTTCGCCAGCTGTTCCAACCTGCTTGGACCCGTTTCTTCACTTCCTGACCACACTCTCCATTGCTCTGTATTGTTGACCCCAAGTATTTGAAGTCGTCCACCCTCGCTATCTCTTCTCCCTGTAGCCTCACTCTTCCCCCTCTACTTTTCTCATTCACGCACATATATTCTGTTTTACTTCTGCTAATCTTCATTCCTCTCCTTTCCAGTGCATGTCTCCATCTTTCCAATTGTTCCTCTGCATGCTCCCTGCTTTCACTGCATATGACAATATCATCTGCGAACATCATGGTCCAAGGGGATTTCAGTCTAACCTCATCTGTCAGCCTATCCATTACCACTGCAAACAGGAAGTGGCTCAGAGCTGATCCCTGATGCAGTCCCACCTCCACCTTAAATTCCTCTGTCACACCTAAGGCACACCTCACCATTGTTCTGCTGCCATCATACATGTCCTGTACTATTTTAACATACTTCTCTGCCACACCAGACTTACGCATGCAGTACCACAGTTCCTCTCTTGGTACTCTGTCATAGGCTTTCTCTAGATCCACAAAGACACAATGTAGCTCCTTCTGACCTTCTCTGTACTTTTCCACGAGCATCCTCAAGGCAAATAATGCATCTGTGGTACTCTTTCTAGGCATGAAACCATACTGTTGCAGATACTTACTTCTGTCCTGAGTCTAGCCTCCACTACTCTTTCCCATAACTTCATTGTGTGGCTCATCAACTTTATTCCTCTATAGTTCCCACAGCTCTGAACATCCCTTTTGTTCTTAAAAATGGGAACTAGAACACTTTTCCTCCATTCTTCAGGCATCTTTTCGCCCGCTAGTATTCTGTTGAATAAGTTGGTCAAAAACTCCACAGCCATCTCTCCAAATTGCTTCCATACCTCTACCGGTATGTCATCAGGACCAACTGCCTTCCCATTTTTCATCCTTTGTAATGCCTTTCTGACTTCCCCCTTAGTAATCATTTCCACTTCCTGGTCCTTCACTCTTGCCTCTTCAACTCTTCCTTCTCTGTCATTTTCTTCATTCATCAACTTCTCAAAGTATTCTTTCCATCTATTTAGCACACTACCGGCACCAGTCAACACATTTCCATCTCTATCCTTAATCACCCTAACCTTCTGCACATCCTTCCCATCTCTATCCCTCTGTCTGGCCAACCTGTAGAGATCCTTTTCTCCTTCTTTCGTGTCCAACCTGGTGTACATGTCTTCATATGCCTCTTGTTTAGCCTTTGCCACCTCTACCTTTGCCCTACGTCGCATCTCGATTTACTCCTTTCGCCTCTCCTCAGTCCTCTCAGTATCCCACTTCTTCTTCGCTAATCTCTTTCCTTGTATGACTCCCTGTATTATGGGGTTCCATCACCAAGTCTCCTTCTCCCCTTTCCTACCAGATGACACACCAAGTACTCTCCTGCCTGTCTCTCTGATCACCTTGGCTGTCGTCGTCCAGTCTTCCGGGAGCTTCGGTTGTCCATCGAGAGCCTGTCTCACCTCTTTCCGGAAGGCCGCACAACATTCTTCCTTTCTCAGCTTCCACCACATGGTTCTCTGCTCTACCTTTGTCTTCTTAATCTTCCTACCCACCACCAGAATCATCCTACATACTACCATCCTATGCTGTTGAGCTACACTCTCCCCTACCACTACTTTACAGTCAGTAACCTCCTTCAGATTACATCGTCTGCACAAAATATAATCTACCTGCGTGGTTCTACCTCCACTCTTGTAGGTCACTATATGCTCCTCCCTCTTCTGGAAATAAGTGTTCACTACAGCCATCTCCATCCTTTTTGCAAAGTCCACAACCATCAGCCCTTCAAAGTTCCTTTCCTGGATGCCGTACTTACCCATCACTTCTTCATCGCCCCTGTTTCCTTTACCAATATGTCCATTACAATCTGCACCAATCACAACTCTCTCGCTGTCTGGGATGCTCAGAACTACTTCATCTAGTTCCTTCCAGAATTTCTCTTTCAACTCTAGGTCACATCCTACCTGTGGTGCATAGCCGCTAACCACATTGTACATAACACCCTCAATTTCAAATTTTAGTCTCATCACTCCATCTGATACTCTTTTCACCTCCAAGACATTCTTAGCCAGCTCTTCCTTTAAAATAACCCCTACTCCATTTCTCTTCCCATCTACTCCGTGGTAGAATAATTTAAACCCTGCTCCCAAACTTCTAGCCTTACTACCTTTCCACCTGCTCTCTTGGATGCACAGAATATCAACCTTTCTCCTAATCATCATGTCAACCAACTCCTGAGCTTTTCCTGTCATAGTCCCAACATTCAAAGTCCCTACACTCAGTTGTAGGCTCTGTGCATTCCTCTTTTTCTTCTGACGCTGGATCCGGTTTCCTCCTCTTCTTTGTCTTCGACCCACAGTAGCTGAATTTCCACCGACGCCCTGCAGGTTAGCAGTGCCGGGGGCGGGCGTTGTTAACCCGGGCCACGACCGATCCGGTATGGGATTCTTTAGATGAACGCTCATATTTGTTTGGCACAGTTTTTACGCCGGATGCCCTTCCTGACGCAACCCTCTGCATTTATCCGGGCTTGGGACTGGCCTACAGATTGCACTGGTTTGTGCCCCCCATAGGGCTGCATTAGTGAGGGAACTCTGTATATGTATATTTCCAAAGGTGGTATTGACATAACCCGCCTCCTGCCCGCATTTAGCTAGGATAGGCTCCAGCATGCCTACGATCCCAGTGACCCTAGTGGCAACCCAAGTAAGCCATACACACAATTGCACCTTTTGGAAATATATTCAGTTAGAAAAATGGTGATGTGTTAAATACTTATTTCAGCCACTGTATATATAGTTCTGCATGTGTTTTTTTTTGTTTGTCAGGCTACAGTCTTGAATCTGTCTCTATAAGGGGTCACCAACGTAGTGCCCACAAACACAAGGTAGCCCCAAAGGACCACATAAGTTGCCTGCAGGCCTGTTCTAAAAATTTTTCACCAGTGATGGGACATTATTTTGTTGTTCATTTTAAAATATGAACGCTGTCAGGGGTCAATAAAAATAAAGTATTGCATATTGATGTTTATTAGTTTCCTGATTATTGAGATAAATCCTTAAAATCATCAATATCTTTATATCATTTTTTACATGATTTTTTTTCTTATTTTTTATCTTTACATAATTTATTCGTAATATCATACAATAATCCATCCATCAATTTTTTTGCCACTTATCCTCACGAGGGTCGGAGGGAGTGCTGGAGCCTATCCCAGCTGTCCACGGGCAGGAGGCAGGGTACAACCTGAACTGGTTGCCAACCAATCGCATGGCACTTTGAGACATACAGCCGCACTCACAATCACACCAAGGGCAATTTTAGAGTGTCCAATTAATGTTGCATGTTTTTGGAATGTGGGAGGAAACCGGAGTGCCGGGAGGAAACCCAGGGGGCATGGGAAAAACATTCAAACTCTACACAGGCGGGACCGGGATCGAACCCGGCACCTCAGAACTGTGAGGCCGCCTCATACAATAATATCAAATCTAATTTGACCAATTTCTTATTTCAGAATTGTATACGTATATCAAGATGGTAGCCCTTCACATTAATCAGTACCCAAGAAGGTAGCTCTCAGTTTGAAAAAGGTTGGTCCCCCTGGTCTATACATTGTTGACATGGGGACTGCACAAAATAATCATTAAAAATTGTAAACCCTTGTCAGAGGATCCTGCTGAGAGCAAGTGCTGTGCACTTCTATTTCGAGTCTGAGCTTGGGGCTGGAGGAAAGCCCATGTGGTCAGAAGCATGCGCCTAATTTGTAGTACAACGAATATATCATGTTACATGGCTGAGGCTTGCCAAGTGAAGCCAACCAGTTTCAGTCTTTTGAATGTAAATGGTTGCGCATTGTTTGAACTGGCCGAAATTTGTTTTTGTATTCTCCTCCTTCTCAGATTTTGAATCATTCTCAACTTTGTGGTTGGACTAAATCATTCACTGATTTGGTAAATCAGTCGGAAGCATTGTGTAACCTCCCCCCTTAGAACATAGAAAGTGTAATGGACTGGTCTACCAAGAGAGTACATGTTAAATCACAATGAAATAGAGGTTAACTTTTGATGCAAAGTTCAGTTTGTCCTGTCACCATGCCAAACCATCTGTACAGACTAAAGGAAACAAGCGTTTTCTCCAATCCATCTTTAACTACACAGGGCAGGACAAACAGTGTACAGTTCAAAACAATTTAGCATCAGCATGATCCAGAGCCGGAACGGAAATCCTTAACTATGACTACATAATTGGGTTGAGGTTACGGTACCCAAGTCATTCCACACCAAACACAACAATCCGTGCCTTTATGGACCTTGCTTTGAGGGATACAGTAAAATTTTTCCCACGTTGTCGGCATAGTTTCCCAAATGTCTTAAGTGGACACAAAGTTTTAGAGATAACTAACAGAGCACCCAATTTGTGTGTCCCGTTGGCATATATTGGATATACAGAATAGACAGGTGCTCACATTAATCTTGTTACTTGTAGAAAAGTGGTCTGAGTTTACAGGAGCCACATTAACATGAATGATCAGTCAAGAGTCTGGGGAAAATCTGGTGAGCACATGCAAGCTCCACACAGCAAGGTCTGACTTGAAACACAATCCTATGAACTGTGAAGCAGACTTCATTGTGCTTGTTACCAAAAATTTCACGACTACTAAATTCCTTATATAGAAATGCGACTTTGCTTTTATCAAATTAACTGCTCGTATATGTTAATTCCCATTAACAAGGGAATCTGAATCATCTTAATTTGTCAAGTATGTCAAAGCACTGAAAGAATTTGTTTCTGGAAGCCAAAGCCACCATTGTTCGACGACAGACAACTGACAGAGAATGCATACTTTTAAGATGTGAGTGAGGCTACAGGGAGAAGAGATAGCAAGGGTGGACGACTTCAAATACATATGGTCAACAATCCAGAGCAATGGTAAGTCTGGTAAGGAAGTGAAGAAACGGGTCCAAGCGGGTTTGAACAGCTGGCGGAAGGTGTCTGGTGTGTTATGTGACAGAAGAGTCTCTGCTAGGATGCGGGGAAATGTTTTTAAAACAGTGGTGAGGCCGGCCATGATGTACGGATTAGAGACGGTGGCTCTGAAGAAACAACAGAAAGCAGAACTGGAGGTAGTAGAAATGAAGATGTTTAGGTTCTCTCTTGGTGTTAACAGGTTGGATAGGACTATAAAGAGCTCATAAGTTGGATGTTTTGGAGACAAGGTTAGAGAAACACTTCGATGATTTGGACATGTCCAGAGGCGAGAGAGTCAGTATATTGGTAGAAGACTGCTGAGGAGCTGAGTGTGTAAATTGGTAGAAGGGTGCTGAGGATGGAGCTGCTAGGCAAAAGAGCGAGAGGAAGACCAAAGAGAAGGTCGATGGATGTTGTAAGGGAAGATTTGAGAGTAGTTGGGGTTAGAGAGGAAGATGCAGGAGATGGGCTAAGATGGAAAAATATGATATGCTGTGACGACCCCTAATGGGACAAGCCGAAAGGAAAAGAAGAAGACATACTGTTAAGACAAAAGAACAAAAAAAAAATACAGTCACTTAAGGGGAAATCCGCGTCAATCACGTCTGAAGAACCATCCACGTCTGCCGCGTGGGCCTCCGAGTAGTTGGTCTCCGGCGTCATTCCGCATGAAGAACCATCCGAATATTCAACATTATTTACAGCCACAGGTTTATATCTGTATGGAAGTATTCCTCCGTCTTCCCGATCAACCAATACTGTTGTTTCTTCATCAGATGGGGATAAATCCGAGAAATCAGCACTGGACATAATGTAATCGAGCCTTTGGTGCGGCACCTTACATGTCACATCCGCACACGTAAGTCATGTGACTCGCGAATCGTAATTGTCGAATAAAAATCTCGTCAAAACACTATTAAATGAGAGCGGATTTAACATCACATTGTCAAAATAGAGTACATATTACATGACCTATTGGATAAATTGTTCATGCAAACCACTGAATTTCCCCTTTAACAAAGAAATGCTCCGAGTAATGTGGTAATCAGCAACATGTTGCACTGGAATTATAAGTCAACTAAGAAGTTAATAGGAAGAGGGAACAGGCTGTTGGAAAGGCAGCTAGTTTTAGTTTGCATTGTTCTGTCGCGTCTACCTGAGGAAAGGAGCTGGAAGTGGTGGTGACCAGGATATGGAAGGTCCAAGAGGATTTTGCATGCTCTTAATGTTAGTTTGGGGAGCGTGCAAGTACTCAAGGGTGGGTAGGTGTGGGTACAAACAATATTTTCAGCAGTATCGATTGTCTGTTGCAGTTAGTTCTTTTTTTTGTAGCCGCACCAAACCAGACTGCAATGGAAGAACACTGGACTGATTCAACGACTGCTTTGTAGAACTGCATTAACGGCTCCTGTGGCAGCCCATGCTTCCTCAGAAGCCACAGGAATTGCATCCTCTGCTGTGTCTTTTTGAGAATGGTATTGATATTGATCTCCCACTTCAGGTTCTGAGAGACTGTAATTCCCAGGAATATGGTTGATGATTTGATGGTTGACACGGCAGTAAATTTTGTAGCTCATGAAAACGTTTGGTTTAGTACTTTTGCCAATTCATTGTTGTGACCACCCACTCAATAAACATTGCTGTATTTTTTTCGTTTTGTTTTTGTTTGTGGTTAGGGTTATTTGATGGCTTTTAAGAGCGTGTGTTGCTTTAGGTCTGTTAGCGGGTCACATTGTGAAATGAACCAAGACTGCTACGGACAAAATAGCTGGCTTATATTAATAGTAGTTATCAAATAGAAGAGGCATTCTATGTAAATGTTCTCACAAAAGATCAATAATTATACGTACCCCGACCTTCGTTTTGACATTCTAAGAATTGAAACTCCTACACAGAGAGGAACATTCTTCAATGCGCACGCTTGTATCTGGGATCAAGGTGTTGAACTTTCTTTCACTTTAGAATTACATGCATTGCTGGAGCGTCATTAGCATTATTTCCCCATACTTGCTGAGCTGCACATCAAAGAGAATGCCATAACTACAATAATTGCAAGTAAGGATGCAATTACTGATATTACTCTCTTACTAGTGTTGCATTTGCATTGCACATTTTGGAAAAAAACTGAAAGAAAAGTGTTCTTGGACTTCTCCACTGCCTGCCCCGCTGCTGTTAATTCTTAACCTTTTTGACACCACTTCCTTGTCTGCGTCCTTCAAGGTTAATATCTTTAATAAAAGTTAATATGGGGAAAAGCTAACAGTCTCCTAGTCCGTCCCAGTAGAATAAATTACCGCTCTCCCCGGACCTGACCTCTTGCTATCATATTTTGGGGTGATGTGTGCATAGCAGCAAATTGCTTTCTCATGCCGAGTGTGCAGAGGAGATTTCAGCACACTTGAAGAGTTGTCTGTCCTGCAACTCTCTAATGTAGCTGTATCAAAAGTTGTATTTCTAGGGTATGTTCAGTTATTTTCTTTGTTTTTGAAAGGTTTCCCTCCATATAAAAATAGTCAAAATGATCCCTGTTCACATGGCCCATACAAAAATTGATAGAGAACACTGTAGCATGCATGCCAGATCAATAGTCGTTGATGTGAGTTGTGATAGCGTAGTAGTTTTCACGACCAGCCCCAATGGCACAGTTTGAACAGCTTTTAGTTTTCGTAGTTAGTATGTTTTAGAGGTGTCTCAGCTCATTATATTGCGAGAATATTTTTTGAAATCTGAAATGGGATTATGATTTGTACACATTTAGGCGAGGTGTAACATTTAGCACGTCCTTTTATCCCATTTGAGATCTCCAGAGGATGATTGAAGTTTTTTTTTGTTTGCAATACTGAATGTGCTCTTTCCATATGCAGTTAAACATGTGTAAACTGGGGATGGAGCAGCCAATTAAATTGTCTCTGTTTTAGGATCTGTTTGCGCACATATGTGCATGGTACTGTTAAAGACATCATACCTCGCGTGCAGCCACAGTAGAATCCTCGGGCCATGTTTGCACAGGGTGACAATAACCTCTTTTATTCTCCTTCTGCCTTCACCAGTGTTTTGATTTCTACTTAAAGTTTTATGTCATTGCCCTCCCTTAAGGCTGCCATTACATTGTATGCTAATAGAGCTATGCATATTCTATTACTGCTGTCAGGGCAAGATAAGGGACGCGTTCAGCAAAGCAGCACTTAGGGCCCAATGAACCCAGCAAGGGATCCTGCTGCTCCCGCACTATCAGTCATCTTCACATGTGAATGGAGCTGGTTTATGCGCCTTCTTCCTCTCTTCTCTTTCTCGCTCATTGCAGTAATGACGGACTCTCTTCCGTTATAATCAGTCATTGGGAAAGAGCCCGATCCCTATCTAGCATACACCCACACCAAGGCTGCTACAAGCATGCACACACACAATTGTGAAACCACGCACAGCTGCAAGCTCAATCTAAGGCGACCGCAAGGAATGTAAGAGCAGGGCAATAACACTAACACTGTCACACAGAGACAAACATGTCTCATTTGGGGTCAGTTTGGATGGGGATAAGTAGCTCTTTATTTTCAGACTGACTGAAGTCTTCTCTCCCGCATAATGGTGATGAAGCCATATGGTATGTGAAATGGGATTACTAACAAATGTTCCACACTACCATCTTTTTCCCTGGCTTTCTCTGCCTCACCACCGCTGCCCCCTCCTTCCCTCGATGTCACTGTCCCCCATAACGCAGCCTCCTCAAATTGAAAGAGCATGTTTTCTCTTGAGTGAGCACCTCATTTAAAAGATTAAATTAAAAGCCAGCCATGCTTGGACTGCGCTTTGCAATGATGAAGGCACTGGCGGGGAGGGGTCCTGATTCAGCTGCGCACAATCATCTTCCTGTCTTGTGATTTGCTGGTTCCAGGTGGTGACACCTTTTCCTTTCACCTGCTATGATGTGTTAAATGCCACACCTAAGACTCTGAAGTTAATGTAGACGGGATCATGGGGTCTTTCAAGCAGAGGTTACGCCAGTCTTTGTAACATGTGTTGTAAAGTAGCAAAACATGGTCAAAGGTTTGTTCAAGACAAAATTAAATGATAAATCACACTCCCAGGTGAAGGACCTTTGCAAATGGTGCTCCATAAATGCAAGAGAATCACATTTTGTTCTCCGCCATAAAACTGATGAACCTTTAATGAAAACATGGAAACAATTAGTTTAAGGGGGTGTCCTTTAGTGTAATTCCCAAATGAAAAGAGCAGACTTGCCTTTATGATGCCTGTAGCACAAAGAAGGGAAAGCGCTTAATGAGGCAATTAAGGCGAGAGGTCGAGTGGCTTTGATCTGAAGCACTGTGATTTTTATGAAAACATTGCACACTGATAGATACTCATAACTCAGGGGTCTTAATTGTGCTTAATTTGTCTGAAATAGCAATGTGCTTTCAATTACAGTGTGGATTTGGGCCTTTGTGTTTCAAGGGCCTGTCAGGGAAAATTAAGAAGCAGTTTGTGTTACTGTTTTTTATCACAGCCAGAGAGAAACGGTCCTCAGGTGGTCATGTGAAGAAGCCGGACCTATGGCAGAAAGGTAATTAGGCAGCAAAAACAGAGCCTTCAGCAGAAGCCATGGATGGATGGATGGTTGAACCGAAGCAGATGAGGGGGCCTATTCACATTTCTTTATCTCCTTCAGCTGTCATTTATCATACTATGTATTTGATACAGGTATCAAAGGTTCTGCAAGAACAAATTTCATAATCACACTTTTGACAGCATCATTGGGTTTCTAAAAATGGCCGTCATTGTGGTTGTGCTTTACAGTGGTACTTAAATACACTGTAACATACTGGGGTTACATGAACAGTGTTAAATACAATTCAAACGAAACATTCAGAGCGATTACCTCTGTGGAATAATATTTTGGAGTGAGCAGCACAACTGCAATGTAAAATGTGCCAAATCTTCACTGACTAAGACCAAATGCTTTTGCTATCAACTCTTTTGTTTGATGTGCTTTTGGGGACTGGAACCAAGCTTCAGTATTGTGGGGAAGAACCATACGTAGCGGCAACACTCTGGCACCCCTGGAAGCTCGTCACAAGCCCGGTCACACTCTGCTGTGGGATGGCATTCCAATACCAAGCTGTTTGGCACAGACAGGAATGAATTGCCAAATTTGACATGGGTTGAAAAACACTCATTTGTGCTCCTCATCAA